>NC_057392.1:1163177-1291013 GCF_019320065.1 Cervus canadensis | reverse complement strand
GCTTACATCAAGAAACAAGAAAAAAACCAAATAAATAACCTAACTCTACACCTAAAGCAATTAGAGAAGGAAGAAATGAAGAACCCCAGAGTTAGCAGAAGGAAAGAAATCTAAAAAATCAGGGCAGAAATAAATGCAAAAGAAACTAAAGAGACCATAGCAAAAATCAACAAAGCTAAAAGCTGGTTTTTGAAAAAATAAACAAAATTGACAAACCATTAGCAAGACTCATTAAGAAACAAAGAGAGAAGAACCAAATTAACAAATTAGAAATGAAAATGGAGAGATCACAACAGACAACACTGAAATACAAAGGATCATAAGAGACTACTACCAGCAGCTCTAGGCCAATAAAATGGACAACTTGGATGAAATGGACAAATTCTTAGAAAAGTATAACTTTCCAAAACTGAACCTGGAAGAAATAGAAGATCTTAACAGACCCATCACAAGCAAGGAAATCGAAACTGTAATCAGAAATCTTCCAGCAAACAAAAGCCCAGGACCAGATGGCTTCACAGCTGAATTCTACCAAAAATTTAGAGAAGAGCTAACACCTATCTTACTCAAACTCTTCCAGAAAATTGCAGATGAAGGTAAGCTTCCAAACTCATTCTATGAGGCCACCATCACCCTAATTCCAAAACCAGACAAAGATGCCACAAAAAAAGAAAACTACAGGCCAATATCACTGATGAACATAGATGCAAAAATCCTTAACAAAATTCTAGCAAACAGAATCCAACAACATGTTACAAAAATCATACACCATGATCAAGTGGGCTTTATCCCAGGAATGCAAGGATTCTTTAATATCCGCAAATCAATCAATGTGATTATTTACTTTTATTATTTTTTAAAGTATCAATCCATGAAAATTAGAAATGCATTAAAAAAAAAAGCATCGTTCCTCTCTGAATATTTGAGAAAAATGCTAGCCTAATTCACACAAAGCTGTATATGCCAGAAGAGTTGCACTGTTCTTTTAAAATACAAGCACTGCTGTTTTAAAATATCAGTACTGTTAATTTAAAATATAATATTACACACACAAAAAAATCTCTAGGGGTTGAAATTAGGAGAAAGACTTTAAAAAAATGACAACTATTAACAATCTCTAACTTCAGCACTGTGAAACAACTGTCATAGTAAGTTAAAAATATACTTATTAAGCAGCAAATTCATAATAGAGACATTCTCCTCTGCCAGCAGACTGGACACATTTCTGCTATTTTTGTTCCCAACTTGGGCCTCCAGGTATTTACTACTGAGAATCTGAAGAGGGCATGGGAAATAAAATCTGTTATTTGACACCTGAGAATTCAAGTGGAGCCAAACAACACAGGGTATTTCAACCTCAGTGCTATTTCCGTGTGGGGCCAGAAGTCTTTGTTGTAAGTGCTGTCCTGTGGACTGTGAAATGTTAAGCATCAAAGAGTCGCCAGTAACAACCCTTCCCCTCTTTTCCCAAAATTGTTTAATTTGTAACAATTTACAATGTCTCCAGACATTGATAAACCTCCTGTAGCTAAAATTCCCCCAGTGAGAAATACTGACTGATGGTAATTGGAGACGTTAGAGACTTCTGGAAAAGAGTGTTGGAACTACATCTGTGGCATACTTTGCCCAGCAGAAAATTCACAGAACTGTAAAAGAAGGAACCTGGAATGTAGCCAATTAAAATTCACTCTGTGACTGAAGTTAAGCAATTTGAACTTCAGCATCTCTAGCCCTCATCTTTAATACAGGTTATGTTAAAGTTCTGAAATTTCATGTTTTCTGACTCTGTCAAGAACTAATGTCCTATTTGTAAAATATCTGTAATATTTGTATCCTAGTGCATTAAGCTGTCCTTGGACCCATAATATTCTGTAAAGAAATATGTCCCTCTTAAATGGTAAAACTTCCTATCTAATCTCTAATAAAATTTCACCTCCAGGAGACCAGAAAAACAACTTAGATGTTGTTGGCTTTATACCATATTATAGGAAATAAGAAGCATGTTTATGGGTTGTAATAAAAAAGCTATTCTTTACATAGGCATTTAATCTAAATTTGGGCTTCCCGGGTGACTCAGATGGTAAAGAATCTGCCTGCAATGCAGGAGACCTGGGTTCGATCCCGGGGTTGGGAAGATCGCCTGGAAAAGGGAATGGCTACCCACTCCAGTATTCTTGCCTGGAGAATTCCATGAACAGAGGAGTCTGGCAGGCTGTAGTCCATGGGGTCACAAAGAATCGAACATGACTGAGTGACTTTCACTTAATCTAAATTATGATATCTCTTGTGCCAATTTTCTAAACAGCAATAATGAGCTTCCCAGATGGCTCAGCGGTAAAGAATCTGCCTGCCAATGCAAGAGATGTGGATTTGATCCCTGGATCATCCCCTGGAGGAGGAAATAGCAACCCACTCCAGTATTCTTGCCTGGAAAATCCCAGACAGAGGAACTTGGTGGCTACAGTTCATAGGGTCACAGAGAGTCAGACACGTCTGAGTGACTGAGCACACATGAAGTCACAGCAGTGATAACATTAATAGTATTCTTTTTTGGAATGAACCTTCTTATATGGCTCCAGGATTTTATAACCTGAAAACATCCTACAAATTCACCAAAGATTTCAAATGATGCTGAAAACTATTTTGGAGTTTCTGATCCATTAAGTTGGCTTCTACATTGTGAAAGCAACACCAAAAAACATTTATATAACATTTCCTTTAGATTTCACAGAGGATTATTAAAATTATAATTTTTTAATAATGAATGCTCATAATTATTCTAAATGTTATAATTCTTTAACAATAAATTCATTTCTTTATGCCTTCTCCTTATATATCTGTATTAATACATGAAGACCATATAATTTTGATTTGTAATAGGATGAGCTAAATTTTCTGTTTGCCATTGTAACCTTCACACTTAGAGTTTGAATGTTAGAAGAGGTCAAACACCCTTACCCTTGATTCACATCACACATACACAAGTGCACACACAGATATACAGGTGCTTCTATTTTTAACCAAAATTAACAAGGGTTTAGGCAACTACCACCATCTTATTGCACCACTGATATATACAGTGGTACATGGGGTAGGGAAGATGTGGTTTCTGAGAAATACCTCACTACATAAGCTGAATTTATCTTCACAAATAAAACATACTCCTGAGCTGAGGTCTGAGAACAAGGGTATCAGACCTACCTGAGTTATCAGTGGAAGAGAATGAGAAAATAGCCATATATGCCAGAAAGGAACCAGCCTTACCTAAAAACAGCAATAATGAGCTTCCCAGATGTCTCAGTGGTAAAGAATCTGCCTGCCAATGCAGGAGATGCAGGAGGCTTAAACGTCTAGAGGCTAGGATTTCTTTGTTCAAGCAGTGCCAGAGAATAAGAAGAAATCATCATCCTTTAACACTTCACTGCCACCAGAGATCTTTTTGCTAAATGTGGTCAGGAGGTTTATGTACTGTGTTGAATAGAGTCATTGTAATTTGTTAGTTTGATATAAATATGACAACATTTGTATCCAGATTAAGAAGGCCTGGAAACATTTGATTATCAAGACTTGATCTTATTCAACTCTAGATGTGAGAAAACTTTAGGTATATCTCCCTATGTATATTATTAATACCCTGTTCCTCTAATCCAGTTAAAACAAAAGGAAATAAATTAAAGTTATAGCATCCTTTAACTTTTAAAATATACATGCTACTAAACTTTCACTAAATCCCCATAAGAATAAAATCACCAAGGAGTTGATCATGTTTCCTATAGATCATGTTTTTCATTACCTATTGCTTTTCTGGGTCATTATTTTCTCCCTTTGATGTTGGCACATATGGTGAATGGCTCAGAAACACTGCTAACTCTAGCCTCCTTGCTGCCCATCAGACCAACTGCTGAGTTACCATCCAGCAACACCATGCTCCCTTCATCCTGAAGTACAAAAAGGCACTTTGCAGCCCTTGTCTCTACATGGACTGATGACTCCTAAGCCATAATTTTACATATGTTATACTTCTAAACAACTTGCTAAATGCAGGTCATGCAGTTGTATTTGCAAATTCACTGTGCGAGCTCTATATGTTGGAGGAAAAGGCAGACAATATGATCTGTGAGAAAGTGGATGGACCTTGTAGCCAGGTGTCCCCAAAGTCCATATCCTGCCCTCTCAATCTATTTAGTGTATACATTTAGGATTGTTACTAAGCTCGACTGAGCATCAGAATTCTAATCCATATAAAGATCAAGAAACATAACTTGCAAAGTTTTATGAAGATTAAATGGAAGAAGGCATGGCAACCCCTCCAGTATTCTTGCCAAGAGAATACCAGGGACAGAGGAGCCTGACAGGCTATAGTCCATAGAGTCACAAATAGTTGGACATGACGAAGGTGACTTAGGACTTTCCTGGTGGCTCAGAGGTTAAAGCGTCTGCCTGCAATGCAGGAGACCTGGGTTCAATCCCTAGGTAGGGAAGATCCCCTGGAGAAGGAAATGGCAACCCACTCCAGTATTCTTGCCTGGAGAATCCCATGGACAGAGGAGCCTGGTGGGCTACAGTCCATGGGGTCACAAAGAGTCAGACACGACTGAGCAACTTCACTTTCACTTTCACTTTCAAGGTGACTTAGCATGCACGTATGAAAATTAAATAAAAACTATGTGTGAGAAATCACCCAGCACGGTATCTGTTGCTTACCTGGTATCTTACCTGGTATTCAATAATGCTATCATCCTACAAAAACAAAACCTGTCCTACAGTAAATGAATCTGTGGAGGTCAACAGAAAATAACAAGCTGATTACCAAACTTATGAATAGTGTCAAATTTTGATAACAATTCATCATATCTAGACTTACTGCAAGGATTTATTTTATGCTAACACAGTATAAGTTGCTATCCTTTTACACTGTAAGTTGCTAACCATATTTTATACTGAGCTGCTCTCCACTTCTTTTTTATTTAATATTCATAGTTGTCATTGAGAAATAATCATGATGATATGGTCCATTCTACAGATGGCACTAAATGTGGTTTATAGAAATTGAGTAAATTTCTCAAGGGTCAATCCAGTAATAAGAAAAAATAAGCAAAATTAATTCTATTTTCTAGTTTATCCTTTGAAATTATTCTTCATAAGAGCATTTAAAATGAAAAAAAAAATGCAGTTTGTTTTACAAACAGAATTATAATCAATAAAATGTAAATAACCTGAATTGCAGCTTCACCTGAGACCATGATTCACGAAACTGATGTTTTTTGAAGTTCCCACTTCATGCTTCTTCGTTTATAGGCTACTCCTGGTTCCAATGTGCTAAAATCAAATCTAAAAAGGAATAAAACCAGAAAATAATCTGAAACAGACTTTCACTGATTGACTGCCATCATTGCATTTATGAAGCTCACTGAAGGGAAGATCAGGACACCTAAGTTTGGAGTTCATCATGTCTTGAGTGGCTCTTGGACTCTGAGGGTAGCAGAAACAGTATCGAGGATGAAGGAAAGCAAGAGTCAGATTGAATCATTGTAAACCAAAGCCAATAAATAGCCCCTGGACTCCAAGACTATATGACAAAATTATCCAGTAATTCACTATAAAAGTAAAAATATGTATGTCAATGCTGAAGCATCTATAAGTTCTTCAGATTAGAGAGGTTAACAGCATATACACCATCATTTAATGTTTAACTCTGTGGAGATACCAATTTATCCCATTTTCTTGTCAAGTAAACTTTAATCTTTATAGCCTAGATATAATCACTAAATTGAATATATTTAGTTAGATTTTAAAGCATCAAAATGCTTCAAAAATGCATATTTTCCTATGCTGCTCTCTAATTCAGAGAAGAATTCAAATTCAAGGGTATATTTCTAGGAGGAGCTTTATCTTAATGACCCTTTGGTTAAGCCCTTTGAGAATATCTTATTATTTTTATCTTTGGGTTCTCTGGGGTTGTAGAAAATGAATGCTGCTATGGGAACTTATTTTTGTTATTTTTCCTGCTGACATTTAGGAGACAATTTTATGAGCAGTTTCTGTTCATCCTCTGAGCCACAATATAAAAATCTATATAGAAGCTTATTATGAGTGAAGCTAAATTTGCTTTCTGATTGTAGGCTTGGTCTATTTAGAATGAACTCCTCAGGTCACTGAGAGCAATATTTTATTCATAAGGTATTATTTCTATGCAGAGAATATACTAGAAAATATGAACTCAAGGAAAGGTTTTCCATTTGGAATTTTGGTTCTAAATGTTTATCATTAAAAATAATACTTTCCAGTCAATGTTCAGTGTTTGTACATAGTATTAAAAACATGCTTGCTATTTACCAGCTTATGTTGGCTTCCCTTCATTTGAAGAAGAAAAATCCCATTTAATTGTATTGTTCTGTGAAAATAGTTGTCTATTTCTCTCTCATGCAAAGCAAATATTAATCATACATTTACTT
The DNA here is from genome assembly GCF_019320065.1 of Cervus canadensis. Classification (NCBI taxonomy): domain Eukaryota; kingdom Metazoa; phylum Chordata; class Mammalia; order Artiodactyla; family Cervidae; genus Cervus; species Cervus canadensis. Next base: position 1,284,558 of record NC_057392.1, on the reverse strand, counting down.
CAGATTGCAAAAGTAGTATCATTTTTAAATAAACATTTTATTTTAGAACACTTTTAGATTAAAAAGAAGTTACAAAAACTGTACAAGTTTCCCATACACTCTAACCCAGTTTATCCTATTGTTAATACCTCATAACACTAGTGTAGTACATTGATTATAATTAATGAGCCAATACTGATAAATTGTTGTTAACAAAATCCATATTTTATTCATACTTCCTTAATTTTTACCTAATAGTTTTTATCACATTACTTTTTTTAATTTTTATTTTATTTTTATTTTTATTTTTTTATTAGTTGGAGGCTAATTACATCATAAATCCAAAAGTCTACAAGCAATAAATGCTGGAGAGGGTGTGGAGAAAAGGGAACCCTCTTACACTGTTGGTGGGAATGCAAACTAGTACAGCCACTATGGAAAACAGTGCGGAGATTTCTTAAAAAACTGGAAATAGAACTGCCATATGACCCAGCAATCCCACTTCTGGGCATACACACTGAGGAAACCAGATCTGAAAGAGACACGTGCACCCCAATGTTCATCGCAGCACTGTTTATATCACATTACTTTTAATAGTCACCTCTCCTTAGGTACCTGCTGACTGAGACAATTTCTTAAATTTTCCCTATTTTTGATGACCTAGACAGTTTTGAGAATTATTGGTCAAGTGTTTGGTAGAATGCTCCTCCTTTGGGGTATGTCCTATATTTTTTCTTAGGATTAAGCTGGGTTTGTGAGTTTCTGGGAAGAAAATCACAGATGTAATGTCAATTTTCATCATATTATATAACATAGCTTATCACTGGTAAAGCTATAATAAACCTAGACAGTATGATAAAAAGCAGAGACATCACTATGCCAACAAAGGTCCATCTAGTCAAAGCTATGTGTTTTTTTTTTTTTTTCCAGTAGTCATGTACAGAATTGGACCATAAAGAAGGCCGAGCACCGAAGAACTGAAGCTATTGAGTTGTGGTGTTGGAGAAAACCCTTGAGAGTCTCTTGGACTGAAAGATTAAGCGAGTCAATCCTAAATGAAAGCAACCCTGAATATTCATTGGAAAGACTGGTGCTAAAGTTGAAGCTGCTTTAGCTAAAGCTAAAGATGAACTTGCATTGCAGGAAGAGCCTTTACTGACTGAGCCACTGGGAAATCCATACAATGAAAGATTATTCATCAGTAGAAGAAAAGAAGCTCTCTAGTCACAAAAATACTTAGATGAACCAATATAACAATTGCTAAATGAAAGACTCCAGTCTGAAATGGCTATCTATTATATGATTCCAATAATTTGACGTTTTGAAAAATGCATCTCTTTCAGTGAGACAAGAAGCCTAGAGGGACTGGAGCGTAAGGAACTGTCCTTCTCCATATGGCATAAGCTCTGGTGAAGTGTCTTTCCATGGAAATGAAGACTTTGCTATGAAAAGCCTCTGGACTTATTTCACAATGATTATTCTTCCTCTTTCCTTACCAGGGCTTTCTCAAATCTCACCATGAGAACCTAACAAGGTTTCTGGAGGAAAACTCCTTATTAGTGTGTTATTGTTGTTTAGTCACTAAGTCTTGTCCAGCTAGTTGCAACCCCATGGACTGTAGCACACCAGGCTTCTCTGTCCTCCACTATCTCCCAGAATTTGCTCAAATTCATGTCCACTGAGTAGGTGATGCTCTCTAACTATCTCATCCTCTGCTGCTCCTTTCTCCATTTGCCTTCAGTTTTTCACTACATCAGGATTTTTTCCAATGAATCAATTCTTTGCATCAGATGGCCAAAGTATTTGAACTTCAGCTTCAGCATCAGTTATTCCAATGAATATTCAGGGTTTATTTTCTTTAGAATTGACTGTTTGATCTCCTTGCAGTCCAAAGGACTCTAAAGAGTCTTCTCCAGCACCACAGTTCAAAAGTATCAATTATTTGGTGCTCAACCTTTATGGATCAACTCTCACATCTGTACATGACTGTGTGATAGCCTCTCCAAAACTGTGCCCTCTAAAAGTATCACTTTCAATCTAGTCTGCACTCAGCTTCCAGAAATTTATCAAAATTGTTGTTTCTGTGTTCTCATCGGTAGTCTATTCCAGAACAGAATATTTTGCTGTGGTTCTCTAGATGTGCCTACCTTTTAGAAGTTTGGGGATTGTGTTATGTCTTGCTATATAAGTTCTATACTAGTTTTAAGATAGTTGTTGACATTCAGCCTATTTAGTTTTTGGCTGTTGTTATAAGGACAGTACTCATAAATTCCAAATTCTTAACATTTAAAATTTAAAACCAGAAACTAATCATTATAGTGTATAAAAGTATGTAATGCTGAATTGAAAGGGGACACTAGTACAGACTGAGGAGGACCTGGCAACCCACTCGTCATGTTGTCTGGAGAATCCCATGGACAGAGGAGGCTGGTGGGCTATGATCCATCCATAGGGTTGCAAAGAGTCAGACAAGACTAAAGCGACTTAGCATGCATGCAAGCATTAGTATAGATTAATATTGGAAGAAAGTGTTTCCAGAATAACCATTATTACAAAGGCAATTTTTGTATTGTGAAGTGAGAAGAACAAAGAGATGCTATTTTTATACTCTTTCATTTTATTCTTCATATGATACAATGGGAGGCCCCAGAAATTGCAATAGGTAATGAATAACTATTACAGTATGGATTCAATGGATGTGAATTTGAGAAAACTCCAGGAGATAGTGAAGGATAGGGGAGTCTGATGTGAAGCAGTCCATGGGGTCACAAAGATTTGCACATGACTTACTAACTGAACAACAGCAATGTAGTATGAGGATTTCATATTAAAATTAGGGACAATTAGAGAAATTTGGATTATTTGAAGCTTTATGAATACTTTTGAAGATATTATGCCCAGTTGAACATTTTTATTCATGAAAATCAATATTTTGTGACAAATCTCTATTATCCCAATCTAGGTAATAAACTTAATCACAGGCCAAGGTCAAGGCAGTGCGACAGTGAAAATAAAGACCAGCTCTGCTTCCTTTGACTTTGCTGTGATGCAAAGCAGTTAAAGCATTGGTCTAAAGTAGAAATCCTTTCTAAAAATAGTTTTGCTTATTTAAGTAAAGAATAGCAGATATTTTTGAAAATTATATATTAATCCCCTGGTAGACTTGGCAACTGAAGATGTGTGTAATATTTCAACAAACTTACCAAATAAACATTTCAAAAGCAGAGTCTAAAGTCATAGCTCTCAAACTGGACACCGTGACACTCCAGGGTACTGCAATGAACTGTCAGAAATGCACTGGATATTTTAGGTTTTTGAAGGGGTTAGTGATACTTCACACATACCCTACACTTTGTGAGCTACTAGCTCAAGGTAGTTTATAGGTCTGTCATTAGATTATGCTATATAAATGTCAGTGATGTCATATATTTGCATAACTGGGTTTCTTTTAGTTTCAGCTATAAAACAAGTGTAACTATCAATGTAGACTAAGAAATGAGTAGTCTTTCCAAACTAAAACAACATTGTAAAGCAACTATAATCCAATAAAAACTAATTTAGAAAAGATTATGAAAATTGCCCAACAGGCATATACATTTCATTATTAAGAATCAATAGCTCTTTCAGAAGGAAATAAATATTTTTATTCAATTAACGAGCATTCTTGTTTCATATAACTACTAAGTTGTTGGATGGAAGTACTTAGTTTAGATCTAACTATTTTTAAAAAATGAAATCTGTAGGTATTCTGTTCATATGAAAATATGAAATAATTAGCAAGACTCTAAGGATGGCAGTAACCAAAAAAGTTTGAAAGCTTCTTAGCTAAAACATAAAGTGACATGGATTTAAAACAAAGGATCAGACAAGAGAGGCAAACACATGCATGCACACACACACACCTTAGAAGAGAGTTTAGAACACAGTTTATTATTTATAAATTTTAACAACGAAAAAAGTTTGCAAAAACAATTATCCTCATTATCTATGGAAAATATTGAATAACTGAGACTGGAAAGATGATGAAATAAGGAAATAATTAATGGTGCTTCAGAATTCCAAGTTTCTTTGATTTAGAAGGTGCATATTCATTTTTAATGGCATTAGATAAATTTCTGTTCCGTTACATTATTGGGTTAGAGAACCTCTTTGCTTCAACATATAAAGTTCTGTAAGAGAAACTCCAGCCCATAATATCAATGGACATGCAGTACATACAGTTTCTGTATTTATTTGCCCTCTCCATACAGACTTATTTTCTGTTTTCGAAGCCATCAGAAATGTTCATGTTATTTAGAAAGAGAATTAATGTTCATTGTCTTTATCTGAACCATTACTTTTATAATTGGAAACATTAGGAAGCTGACAAGTCTAATTACATCACCAATTATGTGTCTAAGATGCTATTTATGTTTTTAACATTTACTATAGCAGCTATTTTTAAATTAATACTCCCAAGATTGATTCTAAAGAAACTATGGGAAAATTCTAACATGGTTAGAAACATATAGTCTTCAGTTTTTCTTCTATATATGTGATTTGCATTATTTTCTTTAATGTGATAAAATACACATGACATAAAATGTAAGATTTTAATCATTTTAAATGTGTATAATTCAATAGCATTAAATACATTCTCATTGTTTTGCAACCAGCATCACCATCCATCTCCAGAACTCTTTTGTTATCACATACCAAAACTATATCCATTTAACAGTAACTCCCCATTCATCTTTTCATAAGCCCCTGGCTGCCACTGTTTTACTTTCTGTCTCAATGAATATGAGTATTCTTGGTACCTCATATAAATAGAAGCATATAATATCTTAGTGTGGCTGGCTTGCTTCACTTAACCTGTTTTCTAGGTTCATCCATGGGGCAGAATGTATTAGAATTTCACTTATACTCAAGACTGAATAATATTCCATTATATATATATATATATATATTGAATTTTGTTTATCCATCTGTAGATGTACATTTTGATTGCTTCTACCCTTAGGTTCTTGTGAACAATGTTGATAAGAACATTGGTGTAGAAATATATTCATATTATTTTATACTGTTTTTAGAATGAATAGGAGAACATTAATTCATAGAAATGCTCACTAATGTAACATTTTGGTTATTGTTTAAAAAAATACTAGTTAAAAAACAGGGTCTTAGCTTGACAGTAATTTCTTAAAACATTTCCAACTGGAACTGAGCCTACACTTACAGGTTATAATGTCATGTGCATTGATAGCACTTGTTTTGTTTGTTGTTTAATATTTATTTGTATGATTATTTGATTAATGAGGCTTTTTTGTTGTTGTTGTTGTCCATCCCCCCTCTCTCCTGTAATCTCTGTGAAGGCAAAAACTGTCTGGCTTTGCTCATTGTATTTTACATGTCAAATACAGTAAATGACACAATACAGACTTATTAAAAGGAAGACACTAATCTCTATAAACTTTCTAGTGTATACATAGTATGCCAACTGCCATATAGACCACAAGGAAGACATTTCTTCAGGGTAGCTTCATACAATCTTTTCCCAATTTGTTTGTACTTGATAAAAAATTACAGTTACTTCTATCACCCTAGCTCAGTGAATAAATATGAAACCATCAGCACAGAAGGTCAAAACTGCTAGCTTTAATAGCCTTCATTTGATGTACTTTGATGAAAAAGCTTGTCTTTGCTTATATCTGGGATTTATTAAGCATCTCAGTGAATGACATCAATGAGACAGAGTAGTTGTTAAACAATCAACTAACATCTAACAACCAGAAGTTGTTAGATGATCAATTTCTGTTGTGTCATATACTATTCTTTTGGAGAAAAGAACATAAATGAAAATATAAAAATGTTTTTAAAGATGCGGAATAAAACAAGCAAACTTTCTTTCCATTGTATATGTGGTGTAATAAAGTATTATATCTTTAAAATATTTTATCTTTAACTGACTTCAATATCATTACCAGAAATATCAGTGATGATTGTGCCATATAGTGTTAGTGTGGAGAGGATGGTAGCTGACAATGGATATCATGATGTGATCTGAATATTTCCCTTGGATATTTGCTCTTTGAAAGAATGAAGAGGGATAATTAATATTCAATGCCTTCCTCATTTATGTTAAAAACTACATACTGTGGAAAGTTTTAGAATAGAACTTGAGAGCAACGGGCTTATTTAGATTTTAATTAAAGTTTTATTAAAATAAAGCAGGAACCAAAACAAAATATTTAAGCATATTGCTTTAAAAAGATATATGCTTGTCTAGGTTAAGGAAATAAATGAAATTTAGAATAGATTTTCAAGTTAGTTGAATGTATTTTGTATTTTGTAATACATTAGGTACCCATTTGTGTCTCTAGATAAAACTTTGCTTTTGACATGCTCATTCTCTCACCTACCAATGTAAACTATTTTAAGAGCATGTAGCACCTAGCCAAATGAGACCGTCCTTGTTTCTCTGAGCATCTCATCAGTATATGCTCATTACCTCTCTGAAGTCTGGCAATGCCCCATGACTGAATATTATCTACTGGACTTCCTTTGTGGCTCAGCTGGTAAAGAATCCGCCTGCAATGCGGGAGACCTGGGTTTGATCCCTGGATTGAGAAGATCCCCTGTTTCAGTACATGCATATCACCTTTCTGAAGTCTGTAAATGCCCTGATGGCTGAATATTATCTATTACTGATTGCATTAAAGAGTCTCAAATTCTCAAGTCAGTCTCTTCCAAACTATCTGATCCAAATTAAGTGAAGGACTTTAAAAGTCAACCCTTCAGTTGAAACATCCCAGGAAGAGAAATCAGAGTCCATGTTATAAGACTTATTGTATTAAATCAGTATTTGTCAACTACCTAATTAGTCAAAAAAGGACTAAGTGTCTTAGTTGGCAAAGTAGCTGACATTGATTTCATAGTCCCTTGAATACTTGGGATGCTACTCAACAAGACAGGAAGGATCATGTTGCAGCATTAACAATTCCACTTGACAATGAATATATGTGTCATAGAATTCTGTGAATCAAGTTATATTCAATAGCATCCAAAGCAAATACATTGTAAAATAAGTAGAAAATTTCAATAGATTTATCTAACTTACTGATTAAGTATAAAGTAAGTATAAGTTATACGGATGGGATAAAGACTAGATGGTGGGAGACTACCTTGGTGGGAGACTTGGGTTCGATCCTTGGGTTAGGGACATCACTGGAGGAGGGCAAGGCAACCCACCCACTTCAGTATTATTGCCTGGGCAATCCCCATGGACAGAGGAGCTTGTCAGGCTACAGTCCATGGGGCCACAAGGAGTCAAACACAACTGAGTGACCAATCATAGAACAAAGACTATTGTACATATTTGTAGTCCCTCATATTTTAGTAAAATTTTTCTAAAATTCTCCTTTGACTTTTATTATGACATAATTTTAACTTCATATTTCTTTTATTTTCAGTATAATGCATAATCTTTTCCAGGCAAATAAATGTGTGGCATCCAATGAATTGAGGTTTTTTCCTCCATAAGATTAATTTCAAGTGTCAAGATGGTTTGGGTGCCTGAAAGCAGGATGCCCGCAATGAAATCCAGAAGGAAGTTGTCAATTGTCAGATTTTCAGTTTCAAACAGACAATTCTTTTTATTTGAAGTTTTGTTTACAAATAGGGCTTCCGAGGTGGCTCAGACAGTGAAGAGCCTGCCTGCTGTACAGTAGACCCGGGTTCGATCCCTGGGTCAGGAAGATCCCCTGGAGAAGGAAATGGCAACCCACTCCAGTATTCTTGCCTGGAAAATCCTATGGATAGAGGAGCCTGGCAGGTGACAGACAGTTCATAGGGTCACAAAGAGTCAGACATGACTGAGAGACTTTACTTTCCTTACATACAATAAAATACATAGATATTAATGAATTTTCATGATTGTATGGATTGATGTATTTATCACCTCAGTATATGAATTTTTTTCCCTCTGGAAAAATCCTCTTGAGCATTTGTGCTCAATCTACTCCCCACCTACAGAGGCAACCACTTTATAATTTCCATAATTAAAGATTAGCTTGTCTGTTCTTTGACTTAATGCATATGTAATTCTGAAGCATATACTTATTAATGTCCAAATTCTTTCACTTAGCATACTATCTGTGAAGTTCATCCACACTGTCATATGCTGTGTGGTTGACCCACTTTTATTAATAGGTAGTACACAAAAAATTTATCTGCGATGAATCCTAGATCTAAACTGTTAACATTGCTAAACTTGAAGCAGTTAGGAGAATATAATCATGAACCTGGAGTGCACAAAAATATATTGGACAGAATATTTAAAGCATAAACTATTAAACTAATCATCAACAGATCTGATGAACACACTATGGTATGTTCATACCATAGAATATGTTCAGTTGCTCAGTTGTGTCCAAATTAGTTTGGAATTTTATCCCTTGAGATTAAGAACTTTCCCAGCACCATTTATTTAAAAAGAGATATCTTTAACCACACTGACCAATTATGAATTGTCCTATAATCAAATTCAGTATCACAATGGCTTGCTTATTGTAGCTTTAGTACAATTCCCATAGTCAGATATTTTAAGTATTCTAGTCTTGCTTATTACCAAATTTTCCTATGAGATATTTTGCATTCCTAAATAATTTTTAGAATTGTTTTTCAAATTTCAGAATGCCTACTAGAATTTTCGTTGAGGTGTATTGAAACATGAAATAACTTGGGTAGCATTAAGTCTTAAAAATGTTGCTTTTTCCAGGTCATTACAGAGTATGTCTCTTTATTTGTCTTTAATTATTTTTTTAGTGTTCAGTATAAAAGTTTGGCTCATTTTATACTACATATGCTCCTAAATGTGTTCATTCTTTTGAAATTAAATTTTTGTACAGCTGTAACATAGAAATACAATTTATTTCTGTATTTGACACATCTTTTGACATTATTAAGTTTATTAATTCCAGAGAGTATTTTGTAGATTTTTAATAGTTTTCTATGTACATAATCATGTTGTCTACAAATAAAAAAGTTTACTCTTTTATTTTCAATCTTTTTTTTTCTTTTTTTTTTTATTATTATTTTTTTTTATTAGTTGGAGGCCAATCACTTCACAACATTTCAGTGGGTTTTTGTCATACATTGATATGAATCAGCCATGGATTTACACGTATTCCCCATCCCGATCCCTGCTCCCACCTCCCTCTCCACCCGATTCCCCCGGGTCCTCCCAGTGCACCAGGCTGAAGCACTTGTCTCATGCATCCCACCTGGGCTGGTGAGCTGTTTCACCATAGATAGTATACATGCTGTTCTTTTGAAATATCCCACTCTCACATTCTCCCACAGAGTTCAAAAGTCTGTTCTGTATTTCTGTGTCTCTTTTTCTGTTTTGCATATAGGGTTATCGTTACCACCTTTCTAAATTCCATATATAGGTGTTAGTATGCTGTAATGTTCTTTATCTTTCTGGCTTACTTCACTCTGTATAAGGGGCTCCAGCTTCATCCATCTCATTAGGACTGGTTCAAATGAATTCTTTTTAATGGCTGAGTAATATAACCTTTACTTTTTGACTTATAATGTCTAGGATTTCAGTGTTATGTTGAATAAAATAATTGTGAGGAGATAACCCTGAATTATGTCTAATCTTAGGATGGAAACTTTCAGTATTTCACCATTGAGTATTCTTACAGCTGAAGGATTTTCATACATAAAGATCTTTAATAAGATTAGCTGTTTTCTTCTCTTTCCTCTTATTTCTAGTGTATTTAATTTTATGTGATATCACAGAAAAAAAACTACATACCAGTTTCAGTATGAACAAAAATACATACATTCTCAACAAAATATTAGCAAAGCAAATCCAGCAATACATGAAAACTTTTATATACACTATGGCTCAGTTGGTAAAGAATCTGCCTACAATGCGGGAGACCTGGGTTCAATCCCTGGGTTAGGAAGACACCGTGGAGAAAGGAACGGCTACCCGCTCCAGTATTCTGACCTGGAGAATTCCATGGTATTTGTAGTCCATGGGGGTCGCAAAGAGTCAGACACAGCTGAACAACTTTCACTTTCACGCTGTTATTAAGTGGAATTTATCCCAGGGGTGCAAGGATTTTTGAATATCTGCAAATCAATCAGTGTGATATAGCATATTAAAAAAATGAAGAATGCAAAACCTATCAGCATCTCAATAGATATAGTTGGAATACATATAGTTGAAATCATACAGTATGTATCCTTTACAGACTGGCATGTTTAAAGAACATTTCAGGTTCCTCAGTGTTTTTTCATGGCATGATACATTATTTCTTTTTAGTATTAAATAATATTCCACAGTTACAAGTATACCACAGTCTGCTTATTCATCCAAGGACTGAAGAGTATCTTGGTTGCTTTCATGTTTTGGCAATTGTAAATAAAGCTGTTATAAATACTCCTATGCAGGATTTTGTATAGACATATGCCCTCATTTCATTTGTATACATACCAAGGAGTATGATTCCTGGATTGTGTGGCAAGAGGATGTTTAGTTTTGTAAGAAATCACCAAATAGTCTTCCAAAGTGGCTGTATCATTTTGCATTACAACAAGTAATGTAGGAGAATTCCTATTGCTCCACATTTTTGCCAGCATTTTATGGTATCAGTGTTCTTAATTTTGGCTATTCTAATAGATGTGTAGTTATATAACTCATTTAAAACAAAACAAAACAAATAGTCCTTTATAGGTTTACATTGAGAATTTCTCCTGTTTTTCCTTCCTGCCATGTTCTTGCGTTTAATTCAAAATCCACATGCACACTCTCAAGTGACTAATGTAGTAGAATGATCTGGGCCATGGAAAATTTTTTGGTTAAAATACAGGGTTGTTTCTTAGTAACTCCCCTGTCTTAGTTATTTTACCACTCTAATTCTTAGTGTCTTGACCTATAAAATGGGGATGGTAACAGAATCTACCTTGTAAATTTGCTATAACCTATATAAAGTATTTAAAGCAATGATATGAGAAATCTGGGCTCAAAAGTGTCAAATATTGTTTATATTACTACTGGTAGTATTTTTTTATATTGGAATATAGCTGATTTACAATGTTGCAATAGTTTCAGGTGAAGAGCAAAGGGACTCAGATATACATGTACACATATCCATTCTCCCCCAAATTTACAGAGTTTGGGGGAGTTCCCTGTTCTATACAATAAGTCCCTGCTGGTTATCTATTGTAAATATATCAATATGTACATATCAATTCCAGGTCTCCTAACTCTTTCCTCCATCTCTCCACCCTGGCAACCGTAAGTTTATTCTTTAAGTCTGGGAGTCTGTTTCTCTTTTGTAAGTTCTTTTGTAATTTTTGTAAGTTTTATAAGTTCATTCGTTCATTCCTCATTTATTTTCAAATTCCACATATAGGGGATATCATACCATATTTCTCCTTCGTTGTCTAACTTACTCCACCCAGCATGACAATCTCTAGGTCCACTACTAATATTTTAAAGCTGAATAATAATTCTTCCATATTAAAAAAATCAAAACAATGTCTTTCCTACAGTAAGCAGGTTGGCCAATTAGTTGGTCATTTGACAATAATTACCCTAGTCAGAAACTATATCATATTCCCCATAAAGGTCCAACATCCAACAGAGACTAAATAACTGAATGCTTGCACAAAGAAATGTGTATGGCTGTTGTTTAGTCACTCAGTCCTGATTGACTCTTAGTGACCCCACGGACTGTAGCATACCAGGCTTCTCTGTCCTTCACCATCTCCCAGAGCTTGTTCAAACTCAAATCCATTGAGTCTGTGATGCCATCCAATTATCTCATCCTCTGTCATCCCCTTCTCCTCCTGCCTTCAATCTTTCCCAGCATTAGAATCTTTTCTAATGAGTCAGCTCTTCGCATCAGGTGGCCAAAATATTGTAGCTTCAGCTTCAGTATCAGTCCTTCCAATGAATATTCAGGATTGATTTCCTTTAGGATTGACTGGGTGTCTTATTTCAGTCCAAGAGACTCTTAAGAGTCTTCTCCAGCACCACAGTACAAAGCATCATTTCTTCGGCACTCAACCTTCTTTGTGGTTCAACTCACTCATTCATACATGATGACTGGAAAAACATAGCTTTGACTATGTGGACCTTGTTGGCAAAGTAATGTCTCTGTATTTTCCACCATCTAGGTATGCCATAGCTTTTCGTCCAAGGAACAAGTGTCTTTTAAATTTTGTGACTACAGTCACCATCTGCAGTGATTTTGAAGTCCAAGAAAATAAAGTCTCACTGTTTTCAATGTTTCCCATATATTTGTCATGAAGTGAAGGGACTGGATTCCATGATTTTAGTTTTTGGAATGTTAGTTATTAAGCCAGCTTTTTCACTCTCTTCTTTCACGTTCATCAAGTGGTTCTTTAGTTCCTCTTCACTTTCTTCAATAAGGGTGGTGTCATCTGCATATCTACTGTTATTGATATTTCTCACTGCAATTTTGATTCTAGCTTGTGTTTCATCCTGCCTGCATTTCACATGATATAAGTACTCTGCATATAAGTTAAATAAGAAAGGTGACAATATACAGCCTTGACATAATTCTTCCCCAATTTGGAGCCAGTCTGTTGTCCCATGTCCAGTCCTAACTGTTGCTTCTTGCCTTGCATACAGATTTCTCAGGAGGCAGGTAAGGTGGTCTGGAATTCCCAAGTCTTGAAAAATTTTCCAGTTTGTTGTGATCCACACAATCAAAGGCTTTAGTGTAGGAAATGAAGCAGAAGTAGATGTTTTTCTAGAATTCTCTTGCTTTTTCGATGGTCCAGCAGATGTTGGCAATTTGATCTCTGGTTCCTCTGCCTTTTCTAAATCCAACTTGAATATTTGGAATTTCTTGGTTCATGTAGTGTTGAAGCCTATCTTGGAGAATGTTGAGCATTACTTTACTAACGTGTGAAATGAGTTCAACTGTGCAGTAGTTTGAACATACTTTTGTATTGCCTTTCTTTTGGATTGGAATGAACACTGACCTTTCCCAGTCCTGTGCCCACTGCTGAGTTTTCCAAATTTGCTGGCATTCTGAGTGTAGCACTTTCACAACATCATCTTTTAGGATTTGAAATCGCTCAACTGGAATTCCATCACCTCACTAGCTTTTTTCATAGTGATGCTTCCTAAGGCCCACTTGACTTCACATTCTAGGATGTCTGGCTCTAAGTGAGTGACCACGTCATCATGGTTATCTGAGTCATTAAGATCTTTTTTGTATTATTCTTCTACACAGAAGAATACACATTCTTGTCACCTCTTCTTAACATCTGTTGCTTCTGTTAGGTTCATACCAGTTCTGTCCTTTATTGTGCCCATCTTTGCATAAAATGTTCCTTTGATGTGTCTAATTTCTTGAAGATATCTCTAGTCTTTCCCATTTTATTGTTTTCCTCTATTTCTTTGCATTGATCACTGAGGAAGGCTTTTTTTTATCTCTCCTTGCTATTCTTTGGGACTCTGCATTCAATGGGTGCATCTTTCCTTTTCTCCTTTGCCTTAGCTTCTCTTCTTTTCTCAGCTATTTGTAAGGCCTCCTCAGAAAACCATTTTGCCTTTTTTACATTTCTTTTTCTTGGTGATGGTCTTGATCACTGCCTCCTGTACAATGCCACATGCCCTTGATAGTTCTTCGGGCATTCTGTCCATCAGATCTATTATCTTGAATGCATTTGTCACTTCCACTGTGTAATCATAAGGGATTTGATTTTAGATCATACCTGAATGGTCTAGTGGTTTTCCCTACTTCCTTCATTTCTACTGTATAACCAAGGCTAAAATAGATACCAGATTTCAAAGTCAATGCCAAACATAATTAAATGGCAAGGCTGACTTAGCACATATGAAGTATAAGCTGTAGTTTTGTCTTTTAAAATTTTAATATGATCAACATGTTCTGTGGGGAAATACTTATGCTGAGTAAAACAGTTGTTTACTGTCATAGAACTGATGCTGTCATGACAGTCATTATTGAAGTAAGACATACAAGGTTGTAGGATTTTCCTTTACAAACAATGACTGTATGTGTTGATTCTGTTGTCCTAAGTATAAAAAATAATCATAAAAATACACTATTTATTCTAAAGAGAATACACAAACCCTGGGATAGAAAAAATCTTTACGATGTCTCCTACCTAATGCTTACATTAATTCATTCACCTTTCAGTAAGCCCTGGGCTAAGTATTTTTCTAATCCTCAGGGTTATTTCATAAAATAATGAAAGGTCACAGTCTAGGGGAAGAGACATAGAGTCTAACACATAATGAAAATACAACATAATAAAATATATTATAAATTATGCACAAAGAACTCTCCCATGTGTGTTGAACATTCTAGAAGAGACTTGAAATCAAGTAATAGTTTGTGGGAAGAGCTGAAGGCTTTTGTGTTTAATCAAATAAATATGGAGCATGGGCAGCAGAGACTAAACACCTTGGAATCTGAAAAGAAAAGACTGATTTTTAAAGCATTCTCAGTTTTTTATAGTTGCCAAGTCAATATTCTTTAAACTTGAAATTTATCAAAGTCATGTACAGTTGTTAAATTTTTCTTCTGTCTTAAATTGAGATTCATTAACCTTACAATCAAACTGCGATCACAGCTGAGAAGTTACCTGAAATCCAAATAACTACAAGTAAATCAAGAAATCCAGAACAATGTTAAAAATTTTAGATTTCATTAAAATTATTTAGAAGTGTATACATATCTGAAAAAGACAGTGCACACAGATCATCTTAAAAATATGAAATGGAAACTTATAAAATATATTTTTTCACAATCCAATCTTATTTTTATTTTCTTCCTGCTGCTCTTTTTCCTAATTTTCCATCACCTTCTATATCAATTTTATAGAGAATTTCTCATTTCATACTACTGAAGATACCTGTGGTATTTTTTTTTAAAAATGGTCATAAATTCTTTGCTATTTCTTTTGTTGGTAAATAAAAATGACCTCACCTCTCCCTGGATTTGGTTGGCTGTGTGATTAGTTTTACTGATAAAATAGAGCAAAAGAGATTCTGTGCAACTTCTGTGGCACTCTTAAGACATTTTCAGGTTCTTACTTCACAACTTAGAATTTTTCATTTTATAACTATCAGGCTATAAAAAAATCCATAGGAACTAGAAAATATGTCATTTGAAAGAAACAAAGACATTCTGTTCAGCCCCAGCCAAGTCCCTGCCTATAGCCAGTAACAACCACTAGCCATGTCATCAGGTGTCTTGAATGTTTCAACATCAATCAAACCTCCAGTTGAACACAGTCTTACATAGCATCATGTGGAACAAAAAGATGCACATATAATCTGAGTAAATCTAAAAACTCTAATAAAAGTTAGTAAACACTTCCTGTTTAAAGCCACTAGGTTTTGGGTTGGGTTATTGCCCAGCAAGAGACAGACCAAAAAATATATATATACAATTTTCTATTTTTTTTTTCTCTTTTACTATGAAATATTCTTATTGTCATGGTCCTTCCTGAATATTTTCCCACTGGTACCTATGTGTGAGTGTGTGTTCAACTGCTCATGTGTGTAGATGGATACATAGCCTAATCTTTAAATGTGTGCTCAATTGCTTCAGTCATGTCCAATTCTTTGCAACCCCATGGACTGTAGCCTGCCAGTCTTCTCTTCCATTGGGATCTCCAGACAAGAATACTGGAGTGGGTTGCCATGCCCTCCTCCAGGAGACCTTCCCAACATAGGGACTGAACCTGTGGGTCCAGGGACTCCTGCATTGCAAGTGGATTCTTTACCCAATGAGCCACCTGGGAAGCCTTAAGCAAGAGTCTGTTATTCATGAAAACTAGACCTTTCAGGTTGCAGTGTCTCACTACGAGTTTTCCCTTCTTTGTGTATACTTTTCTTGATGTTCTGAAGTTTGTTTAGGGAACATGGGTGTGCTGGGGAGAAAAAAGAAAACTAAGCAAATGCATTTTGAAATCCCATCTTTATAAAAATATTACACAAACAGCAGTGTGATACTTCTTGAATCCTGCTAAGTTCTTCTGGGGTAAAGAATGAGGGACTCCAAACTGAAGAATGGGGAATGGGTGAAAGGCAAATAATTTCTTTACACTCTTTTAGTAAATGAGACTGCTCTTTTCCTTTTGCCAAGCAGGGGTGTGCCTCCATTTTTTGTTGATGAAAAGTCAGGTCAAAATTCCTTTCCTATCTTATTTACCATAAAAATACAAAACTAAGAAACAGAGTAATTGTATCTCTATAGATGCTTTGCTTCCCCATGACTCAGTGGTCAAGAATCTGCTTGCAATTCAGGAGACACAGGAGGTGAGGGTCTGATCCCTGGGTCAGGAAGATCCCCTGGAAGAGTGGCAACCCCTTCTAGTATTCTTGCTGGGAATATCCCATGGACTGAGGAGCCTGGCAGACTACATACAGTCTATGGGGTCACAAGAGTCAGACATGACTTAGGGATTAAATAGTAGCAGCAGCAAACCTGTAAATATATTTACATGAGTTCTGTGAGCTGTTCTTTCAAATGATCAAACCTAATTAAAGAGAGGCTAGACTTGTGACTGGTATCTAGGGTGGGTTGGGAGACAGCTAACTCTGGTTGGTATCAGAATTGAACTGAATTGTAGGATACCCAGCTGGTGCCACAGAGAATTGTTTGATGTGGGGGAGAATCCACATAGTTGTTGCCAAAAGTACTGTGAATGTAGTAGCAGTGTGAGAGTAAAGAGAAAACCGTGAGTTTTCCCTATAGACAGGAATTTATAATAAACTTTTCTAGATCTAGCCACTAAATGTCAGACACAATTTCACTTAAATAATTGGAAATCATTCAAAATTCAAATAAGCTGGTTTCTATATCTGCAGATGAATTATTTAGTTTCATTCAGTCTTAATATGGATGTCAATATATTTTAGGGGGAGCTAATAGCAATGTCAATATTTTTCTCACTGAATTGTTATACAAGTGGACAAATAAAATAATTCATAGAACAACAATGAAATATAATTTGAGAACATTTTGCAGACACTGACAAAAGTGCTGACACTTAGGTCAAAATACAGTCATTATCCTGCTATGTTTGAGTAAAGGTTAATGGATTTCATGATTTAGATATTACTAAGTGATTTTCAAAAGTTGGGTATGGACTACATAAGCATTAATTAGTTATGTCAAGCTTCAAATAGATAGACTTTGCATATGTATGTGTGTTGTTTGTGACTATGAATGAAATGAAAATAAATAGCAAGTATATCAGAAAGGAAATGTCATATATTTCAGTACTAATAGAAAAAAATGTAGTTCGGAGCTTGTATTATAATGCAACAAAATATATTCTGTTGTCAAAATATTCTTATATCTCTGATTTATACAAAAGAAACACCAGAGATATACAGCATACTTTCAGTCTGAGGTGATTTTTCCAAAAATGTTGTTATCCATGTTTGAAAGTTCTTTGCTTGCTAAAGCTTTGAACTTCTAGTGATACTGAACCAAGCACTTCACCATTAAAATGCACCATATTATTAGTACCAGATAGAATTTTCCAGAAAGCTCTTTTCCAATCACCAAATTCAGGATTTAACATCTTCTTTAGGAATTATTCTAAATCCACATGGTGAGAAGTTTCTCACCTCTTTGTAAGCCAGGAACCAGCTGCAGTTTGACAAATATTTAGTGGTATAGTTATGTGTCATTGAACTATTGCTGATGTGCAATAGAGACATTCCATTACTTCTCTCCACTTCACCAATATGTATATTATTTCCTAGTGTCCCTCCTTTCTACCACCATGTCAGCTGTGTTTTGCTCAGGGAAGATATGGCACTTAGTTTATTATTTTTCTCAACACATTTTCCTAAAATTTCCTTAAATGTAGCATCAAGAACAGGATTTATCTTATAAGAGGACAGAAATGGAATTTTAGAAGCTCTGTTCTTGAGGTATATAGAATTGTACTGTTTTCTACCAGGTTATTGTGTGTGATTTCAATGTTCATCAATTTTTTCAATTCCTAATTCAGATTCTACTTTTCTAGGTCTTTATGAACTACAGTTCCCTGCATCCACCTTTCTCTTCCTATGGTCTATAACAAAGTATTGCCTATCATCTCCATAAACAAAGGATGTTGCAGTCACCAAGCCATCACATTGTGGTGCCCCCAGGATGAGCCCTGAGGAAACTTAGAATAAAACAGAATGCCTGGCATCTAGTAGCCAACTACTGAAGCCACTCCTGATGGTGCACCCTGAGGAGACTCAGGATGAGAAAGCCGGAAGGCAAGGACTGGCCCCAGATACTGAGGTGCATTTCAAAGGAATGACTTCCCTTCCTGTGAGCCCAGATTCTTACATCTTCCCATACAAAGAAAAGCACTAGATTCTTTAACTTGAGATGCCTGGTTTTCTTTAATTAACAGTATTCTTTTGCAGTTCTGACTACCTGGTGTTTGTTGCCAAAATTTCTATATAAACCTGGCTCCTCCTTTACTTTTTGGCCTCAGAGCAACCACAAAGTCCTGTCTCCAAGGTTTGAAGTCCTCAGAATGTCTGCCTAATAAAACATAACTCTCAACTTTTAGGTTGGGTATTTTTTTTCAGTTGACACTATACAGATAGAAGACGCACTTAGGTATGGATTACAGATTAATATCTACATAATAAATAAAACGCTTTGTTCATATAAATTCACAGAAAGGTGTATTTTCCTTTTTTAGGAAAAACTATATACCAAAAAGGTAAAAAAAAATCCCATTTATGCCCACAATCAGGAAGTATATTCTCATAGATATTTCAGTATGTTATAATGAAACAAAAAATGAAATACAGTCGATATCATGCCCTATGATGGGCATGGACAAATAATTAGTTCTGAAGTTCCAGTGTTCATTATTGGTCTTTCTAGTCAATGAACAGCGTGAAACTGCTTTGAAAGCTTGAAGTATGATATTTACTTAATTCATCTACTCTTCATCTTATATAATTTTTATCTTCAAAATATGTAATAATTTATATAAGGTTTACTTTCTGAATAATGTGTTATTTCTCTACTTTATTATTTCCTGGGGATAGTTTGAAGCAAAATTACAAAGTCTGATATAAGCAGAGGAGGGTTTTTTGAGACTAGAAATTTTTCATTGTAAAGTCTAGCACTGTCCCAAG
The DNA here is from genome assembly GCF_019320065.1 of Cervus canadensis. NCBI lineage: Eukaryota > Metazoa > Chordata > Mammalia > Artiodactyla > Cervidae > Cervus > Cervus canadensis. Next base: position 1,265,408 of record NC_057392.1, on the reverse strand, counting down.
AAGCTCTATCTAAGTTTATAAGCAGGGGAGTTATGGAATATCAGTAAGTTTGAAGATAAAAGGAGACATTCTTTGCAAGTCAGATGAAGATAACTTATTTACAATTTCATTTTTACTTCACCGCAAATGATTTGGAGCTTTTCTAAATATATAACAAAGGGAAAAGCTTCCATTTAACCTTCAGTGTCAAACAATAAAAGAAGCATTTTCTTCAAGGAGATCCTCTATCTAAGATATCATTTGAAGTGTATTATAAAATAAAAAGGTAGCAGTATTGATGTTAGCAATTGTAAAAAAAAATAAATTAGCCTTTAGTTTTTGAATACAATTCTCTTTAAGTATCAAATATTTTTGTTTTACTAAATGATATTTACACTTACTGGGGAGTTGTTTTGTTTATTTTATAACTTTTTTGTGCAGTGCCTTCTACATGTATCTTTTTTGTACATGAACAATGTAAACAACATGAGATTTTTTTTATAGTGTATCCACGTGCAAAAAAAAATTATCTTTTGAATTTTATTAGGATGAGCTCTTGTAAAAAAAAACCAAAAACAATAATATGAATGTTGCTGACTTTAAAAAAGAAAAAAAGGATACACACACACAACATGAGAGTTGTGAGTTAAGTTTTAATTGGGGCAAAATGAGGACTTCAGTCTGGGAAACAGCACCTCAGAGAACTCAGAGAAATTGCTCCAAAGAGGTAGGGGGAAGCTCAGTATATATGTCATTTTGGTGAAGGGGGAGTACACACAATCAAGCATATTTTTTGGCAGGAGGTTTCTGCTAGTCATGAGAAATGCTCATCACCATGAAGGATTTTAATGTTTTTCTAGATATGAAGAGATACAAGAATTGAGCTCATAAAATCTGCTCCTGAAAATATCTGAAGACCTGTTGTGGCAGTTTTTCCCAGAGCACAGAGTGGCTCATTTCTTTCCTCTACTGTGAACTCCTTTCAGGTGTTGAACATTATCAGCTGCAGAAGCACACAATCTAATCCTTGTAGAGGCAGATGGCAAGTGCCAATTAGTAGTTAACAGTAAAAAGCAACATTTGATTTGTTATGTAATTTGTGGAAAGGGTTCTGTGTATAGTTGGGGAGGTCAAGCATTAAGAAACAGGGTTTAATGAAAAGAGTGGGCATGGAAAAAAAAAAGAGTAGGCATGGATAAAAGGAATGACAGTGAGAATTAAATAATCATAAAAACATAACACTAAAAAGTCTCTTAAAGGAACTTGCTTTATACAGAAATCTTTTTAAGTCTTATTAGCTAATGGCTTTTTGGCCTCTGTTTGAACACTTCAAATCAGCTCAGTTCAGTCACTCAGTCGTGTCCAACTATTTGCCACCCATGGACTGTAGCACATCAGGCTTCCTTGTCCATCACCAACTCCTGGAGCTTACTCAAATTCATGTCCATCAGTCAGTGATGCCATCCAACTATCTCATCCTCTGTCATCCCCTTCCCCTCCTGCCTTCAATCTTTCCCAGCATCATGGTCTTTTCAAATGGGTCAGTTCTTCACATCAGGTGGCCAAAGTATTGGAGTTTCAAAGCTTCACCATCAGTCCTTCCAATGAATATTCAGGACTGATTTCCTTTAGGATTGACTGGTTGGATCTCCTTGCAGTCCAAGGGACTCTTAAGAGTGCTCTTCAACACCACAGTTCAAAAGCATCGATTTTTGGCATTCAGCTTTCTTTATAGTCCAACTCTCACATCCATGACTACCAGAAAAACCATAGCTTTGACTAGACAGACCTTTGTTGGCAAAGTAATGTCTCTGCTTTTAATATGCTGTTTAGGTTGGTCATAGCTTTTCTTCCAAGGAGCAAGAGTCTTTTAATTTTATGGCTGTAGTCAACATCTGCAGTGATTTTGGAGCCCAAACAAATTAAATCTCTCACTGTTTCCATTGTTTCCCCATCTATGTGCCATGAAGTGATGGGACTGGATGCCATGATCTTAGTTTTCTGAATGTTGAGCTTTAAGCCATTTTTTTCACATTTCAGTTACTGGCACCTTAATATTTGTATGTTGGTATTTTCCATACTTGAGTCACACTAATTACTATAATTTCCCTTTTATTAAAGCAATCCTTTAAGGTAATATTAATTAGCCTCCATACAAATAGTATTAATGTATGTATCAATACAAACCAAGTATATTATTCTATTTTCACTTATTAATTTTTCAAAACAGATGCATCTAAACACACTTTAATTTCTTTATATTATTGCATTAAAATTAAAGAACATATAGGGGAAAATAAAAAAAAATTCCACCCCCAAAATTATTTTTATTACTAAGTATTTCCTTTTTTGTCTCTAAGGGGGGGAGAAAGTTTATTATTGAATTTGGCTGTTTTGTAACTTTTCCCACTTAGTGCTAAACTTTTGCTGTATAAACACTATGTCCCCTTATGCATATTCTTTTTCCGTATGTCAAGCCTGTTAATATTTAGGTAATATAATTATATTCCTTGATTGAACTTCTCATATCCAGGTTAATAATACCAGGTGAAAATTCGAGATAAATGTGATTCCAGAGTCTTTCATGTTCCTGGGTGAACACCTTTGTAAATACTCTGAATTATCAACTATAAAAGTCTCATTTAAAGGGAAAAATAGAGTCTGGATGTGGTGTGGAGACTAGGCATTACTTGATGAGAGCATTACCTACATATTTGTTAATGCAACTTGCATCTGTGCTTGTTTTGGTACTCATCAGACTCATGCCTTTGTTTAAGCTTTCAGATAGCATATTTTTTTCTTTTCTTTCTTTCTTTTTTTTTTTTACATGAACATCTATTAATTAAGTTTTCCACCTATATTGGGATAATAATCTTTTTACTGTGTATGCCAAGTTTCAGAACTATACATTTATCTTTATTATTTTTTTAATGAGAAATAGACATTTATTGCTGAAGCTTACACCCACCAAAGGACTATAAGGAATATAAGAAATCCTGGGTTGATTTACCTTCAGGAAATTTTGTGTGACACAGGGAGCTCAACCCAGTGTTCTGTGAGAACCTAGAGGGGTGGGAAGGGGTGGGAAATGTGAGGAAAGTTCAGGAGGGAGGGCACATAGGTACACCTGTGGTTGATTCACATTGATATATGGCAGAGGCCAACACAATCTTGTAAAGCAATTATCCTCCAATTAAAAAAAAGAAGAAGAGAAAAAAGGCAAATGTTATTCACACACATAAATTCTTTATTTTTATAGTTTATCTTTTAGCTACCATTTCACTTTACTTATTATTATTAGAGAATCTTGATCTCTTCATTTTAATTGCATTTTCTAATTTGGTATCTATAATTTGTTTAGCATAACTCCAGTGTGTTTTCACTCAAATAGTCAATTAATTGTTTGTCTATAGAGCTGAAGATGATGTAAAAAATAACACTTGCTAATGACACTATATTAAATGGAGACAAACTTCATCCATCAATATTATTTGGATGTCATGCGTCTTGCATATATTTATATCAATTGACATCACAAACTGTTTAAACACTACTGACAACATTTCTAATAACAATAGGGAAATAAAATTATTTTTCATGACCATTTTCTTGATGAAATCTATGATGTTTTAAATAAACATTATTTTCTTTTCAATTACAATGTTCTAGATTTAGAATTTTATTGAGAAGATTGATATATTACAGCATCTATTAAGAAAATTGCTAACTCTTGAGTGTTCACATCACACAGGGCTTTATCATGCAATAAGCAGATATTACACTCATTAATATGTCATTATTATTGCTGTAGTGGTGAGAATTCCACTTGTATTCTATATATCCAGCTTGAGAATACTGTCTGGAAAGAGTGGGTCACGGTACCTTCATGGATATGGCCTGGTCAGAGCTACCGGCAATATAATGTAAGCCATCTCTAGTCATTTTTGGTTTCTTTTTGGAAAGAGATTAAAATAACACACCAAAAAAAATAAAATTAGAACTCTCCCTTTTACTCCCAATTTGAGATACTCAAGAATCAAAGGACTTGTTCTGTTTTTGTTTGTTTTCTTATTCTTAAAGTAAGGCATTAAAAATATTCAACTCCTTAACATTGATACTGACTAGGGTCTTGACCTTCCGCAATCAATAGAAATTGATTAAAGGCCAGACAAGGAATTCAGTCAAGGCTTTGTTGGGGCCCCTGCTGCAACAGGATGAAGCAAGAAATAGTTTCCCTTACTTGCTCTTTGGGGTGGGGGTGGTTCAGTTCACTTAAGTTCAGTTCAATCACTCAGTCGTATCCAACTCTTTGCGACACCGTGAACTGCAACACTCCAGGCCTCCCTGTCCATCACCAACTGCCGGAGTCTACCCAAACCCATGTCCATTGAGTCGGTGATGCCATCCAACCTCTGTTGTCCCCTTCTTCTCCTGCCCTCAATCTTTCCCAGAATCAGGGTCTTTTCAAATGAGTCAGCTCTTCGCATCAGGTGGCCAAAGCATTAAGTTACAGATTCAACATCATTCCTTCCAATGAACATCCAGGACTGATTTCCTTTAGGATGGATCTCCTTGCAGGCCAAGGGACTCTCAAGAGTCTTCTCCAACACGACAGTTCAAAAGCATCAATTCTTTGGTGCTCAGCTTTCTTTATAGTCCAACCCTCACATTTATACATGACTACTGGAAAAACCATAGCCTTGACAAGATGGACCTTTGGTGGCAAAGTAACGTCTCTGCTTTTTAATGTGCTGTCTAGGTTGGTCATAACTTTCCTTCCAAGGAGTAAGTGTCTTCTAATTTCATGGCTGCAATCACCATCTGTGTTGATTTTGGAGCCCCAAAAAATAAAGTCAGCCACTCTTTCCATTGTTTCCCCATCTATTTGCCATGAAGTGATGGGACTGGATGCCATGATCTTAGTTTTCTGAATGTTAAGCTTTAAGCCAACTTTTTCACTCTCTTCTTTTACTTTCATCAAGAGGCTCTTTATTTCTTCACTTTCTGCCCTAAGGGTGGTGTCATCTGCATAGCTGAGATTATTGATATTTCTCCTGTCAATATTGGTTCCAGTTTGTGCTTCATCCAGCCCAGCATTTCTCATGATGTACTCTGCATATAAGTTAAAGAAGCAGGGTGACAATATACAGCCTTGACATACTCCTTTTCCTATTTGAAACCAGTCTGTTTTCCATATCCAGTTCTAACTGTTGCTTCCTGACCTGCATGCAGGTTTCTTAGGAGGCAGGTCAGGTGGTCTGGCATTCCCATCTGTTTCAGAATTTTCCAGTTTATGGTGGCTTTGACATAGTCAATAAAGCTGAAGTTGATATTTTTCTGGAACTCTCTTGCTTTTTCAATGATCCAGCAGATGTTGACAATTTGATCTCTTGTTCCTCTGCCTTTTCTAAAACCAGCTTGAACATCTGGAAGTTCATGGTTCATGTATTGCTGAACCCTGGCTTGGAGAATTTTGAGCATTACTTTACTAGCATGTGAGAAGAGTGCAATTGTGTGGTAGTTTGAGCATTCTTCGGCATTGCCTTTCTTTGGGATTGGAATGAAAACTGACCTTTTCCAGTCCTGTGGCCACTGCTGAATTTTCCAAATTTGCTGACATACTGAGTGCAATACTTCCATAGCATTATCTTTAAGGATTTGAAATAGCTCAGCTGGAGTTCCATTACCTTCACTAGCTTTGTTCATAGTGATGTTTCCTAAGGCCCACTTGACTTTGCATTCCAGGATATCTGGCTCTAGGTGAGTGTGAGTGATCACACCATCATGATTATCTGGGTCATAATTCTTCTGTGTATTCTTGCCACCTCTTCTTAATATCTTCTGCTTCTGTTAGGTCCATACCATTTCTCTTTTATTGTTGAGCTGTTTCTTTATAGAGTGAAGTTAAGGGAGTGTTCAGGAGTTGGGCTAGAGGGGTCGCTTAAGGGGTCTGCCCATCCATTTGGTGGTGTAAGCAGGGGGCATGTTTAGTTCCCTGCTTTTTGCTCCCAACACATTTTTTTTTTTTTTTGCTCACAGCTCTTCAAAAGTGGCAGTTGGGCTTTGGTCTTCTTGTATCTTTTTGTCCATGCATGCATGCATGCATGTGTGCTAATTTGTGTCCAACTCTTTGTGATCCTATGGACTGTAGCCTGCCAGGCTACCCTGTCCTTGGAATTTTCCAAGCAAGAATACTGGACTGGGTTGCCATTTCCTCCTCCAAGGGATCTTCCTGACCTAGGGATTGAACCCATGTCTCCTCTGTCTCCAGCATTGGTGGGTGGATTCTTTACCACTGCACAACCTAGGAAGACACTTTTTGTCCATGATTTGCCCCAACTGCACATGCATGAAGGTATTTTTAGTCCCATATAGTTTCTTTGCATTGGATTGCTCCAGGAGAGATTTTACTTAGCGCAAGCACTGCAACAAAGTGTCCCAGATCCCAGGTCCCAGTCTGCCTTACCATCAGAGGTATTTTATGAAGCACTAAATTCATATATCTCCTTTTCTTGTTGATATACCTATCTATGTATCTATGTTATATATGTATATATATATATATTTTTTTTTCAACTTAAAAATGCACAACATGAAAGTTGTGAGTTTTTATATTCAAGGACTAAGTGGGGCCATAGACTTGGAAATAGCCATGCAGTGGTTCTGAGAAAACTGATCTGAAAGGTAGAGCAGGATATATGTGATTTTTGACTCTGGTAGAGAAGCCAGGATGTATCTGATTTTTGACTAGGAAGTAAGTACAGTCAAGAATACATCTTGATAAAAGATTACTCCTTTTCACAACAAAAATATATATCAAGTTGATGATCTTAAAACTTTCCTATGAAAGGGAAGATGCAAGAGTCTGGATTCATTAAAATTCTCCCTGAGATGTTTAGCTTTGTAAAGAGCCTGCTTGCCCAAAGCACAGAGTATTTCATCCTGTTTTCATCTACATTTCCTCCCAGAGTGCCCTGTCAGTCAGTGAGGACAGCAGGTTAAAACTTGGTTAGCAACACACTTTATTCTTTCTCTTATATGTATGCATGTATATGTATAGAGGCTTCCCTGGTGGCTCAGTGGTAAAGAATCTGCCTGCCAATGTCGGAGATGTGAGTTCAATCCCTGGGTCTGGAAGATCTCCTTCCTGGAGAAAGAAATGGCAACCCATTCCAGTATTCTTGCCTGGGAAATCCCATGGTCAGAGAGGCCTGGAGGGCTACAGTCCATGGGGGTGCAAAAGAATTGGACATGACTAAACAACAACAATATGTGTATATATATATATATATGGCACATGGAATATACCATGCATTGTACTGATAAGGAGGGAAACATTGATAGTTTGTCCTCAACATGCAGACTATCATCCAATATCTCTGTGATGTGCAACACTGTACATTTACAATAAAAGCAGGGGAAAGATAATGTCAAAATATTGAATAATATTTTGTAGAAAAAAAAATCAGAGATTATATCTTCTTGTAAATACCATTATTTATATTACTAACATTTGTTTTGGGTTTTGTGTACATACATAAAGCACAAATATTATTTCTCATTTATGTTAGCTTAAGAGCATAAATAAATATATAATAACATATATTATCTTGTAATGCTTAGCTTTGAGAGTTGTGTATAGAATTTAATAAGATAACACACGTACCTCATTAGCAAAATATCTGGCACAAAGTTCTTAGTAAATACTTTGCTAGTATTTTGATTATAGAATTTCTAGAATGAACATTCTTGTATATTATTATTGTTTTCTTTTATATTTACCTAGAGATAAATTCTCAAAATCACAAAATATTTGTTTAAATACTATAAATTTTTAGTGATTTCTAGCATATGTTATTAAAATAATTTCCAGACTAATTATAGCCATCTTTACTTCTACTACAAATGCAATCTCTTTTCCTCTCTCACATAGTATCATTTTCCAAAACTAATTGCTTATTTAATATGTCAATAAAATTACCTCATTGTTGCTTTAATTTAAATTTTTATCATTTTAATTTTTTGTCTTTGCATATCAAAGATATGAAATCTCTTGTGTAAATCATAGGCCTATGGCCTAATAGCTATTCATCAACATATGTCTTCACATATTTTCTTTCAATTTTGCATTAGAATAGTAAATATACACAATTCTACATAGTACAATCTAGTAAAAAATCTATCTTCATTTCTCAGGAACATTTTTTAATTAATTAATTTTAATTGTAGGATAATTACTTTATAATATTATGCTGGTTTTTGCCATACATTGACATGAATCAGCCACGGGTGCACATATGTTGCCCTATCCTGAAATCCCCACCCACCTCCCTCCCTACACCATCCCTCTGGGCTGTCTTAGAGCACTTGCTTTGAGTGCCTTGCAGGAACATTTTCATTACTTTGCCAGAAGCTTAAATAGATTGCTGAACAGTAAAGCTGCGACTTATCCAGGACAAAAGATGATAAAGATTCTTGTGAAAGTAACTTAAAATGGTCTTATGAGAAATGGGTTAGCCCATTTAATGATTTAGGAGTTACTTGCAGTGTGACAAATTATTATTTGTGGCTAAAATCAGCTAATAGGCAAGGGCAGAATGAAAAGATAGAAATCTGTATATTAACTAAATCTTCTAACCAAAGCATCTATAGATCTATGATAAAACACTTGTGTTGGAGAGGTGCCTTGGGTTTAAGAAAGTTGGGAGAGATTCAGCAGTGCTAACACTACCCTGGTTGCTAACTAGGTTCTTAGTCTAACTTCCTTCCCTCTTCATAAACCTGATTTCAGTATGCCTTGAGTTATGTCAGGTTTAGCCAACAAAGAGATTTAAAAAAATCACACATGATGAAGTAGTGTGTGGTATTGATTTCAGGGTAGAGGAGAAGACTATGTTCTCACCACAGACTAACCCTTATCCTTATAGTGGCTAGCAACTTGGACAGATATCATGTACTTTATCATTCAAGGTCTTATTTTCTGGGATCCTAATTTAGGGGAGGGCTTGATATGGGGTGCACTTCAAGTGATCATTAAACCACAAAGTAAACTTTCTATTTAAGTAGGAATGATAGAAATTCCCACAGAATTTAAAGCCAAAAGCTTAATTTAATTAATTAAATTTAATTTAATTAGTAACTTAGTTGTAAAGATCAAATGAAACACCTATAACATATATGTTATCTGTCTTTTTCACAGAAAGTTTTCCCCTACAGGAGGCAAAAAAAACAAAAAAAAAAAAACAACAACAAACTTTTGCAAGGTGGTGGAAGTGAATTCCTTATGCCTGTTCTCAGACTTCCTCTTGTATTAGCATTCCTGTTAGTCATTCAAAGTGTTCTGACACTCTCTTCAGATTCCTTTAGACTCTCAACTCAGAGATTCTTACAAAATTTTCTGTAAGTTTGAATTTTCTTTTTAAATTACGTATTTAGCACTGACAAACTGTTTTTAAATAAAGGATATGGCTCAGATGATAAAGAATCTGTGTGCAATGCAGGAGATGCAGTTTCCATCCCTGAGGTGGAAAAGATCCCCTGGAGAAGGAAATGGCAATCCACTCCACTTGCCTGGAGAATTCCATGGACACCTGGCAGGCTACAGCCCATGGTGTTGCAAAGAGTTGGACACCATTGAGCCTGAGCGACTGATACTTTCACTTTTATCATTGTTACTAGGATCTTTGCTAAACTATGTTAAAATGTGATGGAGTTGTTACTATGTTGAATTCATTAATCATCTTATACTAAATTTTGAACCCTCCCATTGCTGTTTTTCTTTGGGTAATTTCTATATCTCGAAGAATTCTTTACAAGAATATAATACCTTATAAAGTTTCTGTGAAGAGTATCTAGATAATATATATAAAGTGTTGTGCACAGTGCTTGACATAATTAAGTACTCAATAAAAGTTTGCTATTAAATGTAGACTCACTTTAAATAAAAATGTATAAAATAGTATTCATATAGTTATAAACATATTTATTGGAATTCAAAGTAATTTGAGACAAAAAAGTTATTTTAAGCAATTAATTAATTGTGATTAGAAGATTAAAGTTTTCAAAAATGCACCTTTTATTGATGTATTTTATTTTAGATTCAAATTGCTAGGATACATTTATTAAATTATAACACAGTTCACATAAAATGTAGAGATTAGAGCAATTCTGAAAATATATACAATTTACCAAAAAAAGAAATTGTCTTGAAAATGAGAATTTAAGAAATAGAAGAACAGAAACCTCACATGCTCCTTATCAGAAAAATCAGAAAACAAATCTACTATTTGCCATTCAGAGTGATTAGCAGAAGTAAGGTGCAGAACATGTAAATTGGTCGGATGATGTCATACATGTAATACAAGGAGCTCTGAAGAATTGAAAATATTGATCTTGTTTTAAGTAGAAAATAATTAATGTAGTCTAAGTTGAAGATAATAGAGAACTCAGGAAACAGACTGCAATAAAATATGCACAGGGTTAATTTGGTAGGTCAGAGAAAATGAGAATATTAAATTTTTATAATGCAAATATTTAGAAAACAAAATTTGAATGAAGAAATAGGATAAGTAGAATAAAATATTTATAAAAATAATAAATATCTGGTATGCATGGCAATTTTCAAGGTATCATTTTCACCACTGCATTCTGGGAATGAAACAATAGCAAATGGTGTTCAAGCACATTCTTCTTTGAATATACCTCCTGTTCACAGCATTTTCCTGGCCTTCTACATATTCAGACATTCACCATTAATTGTCTTTCAAATGAACACAATTTTATTTGATTTAAATTTATTAATCTAGACAATCACTTCTAGAACAATAAGATTAATGAAATCTCATTCACATTAAATCTGAATTAATACCAGATCACCTAATTTAACTTAATTTAGTTTCTTAACAGCATGGAGAGTTGCTCCTAGATGGGAAAACAAGCAATGAACACAGAATTAGGAACTAATATAAAAAAGGTATATCAAATATCTTTTGAGAATGCATCACTTGCATGTTCCTGAAAATCTCCATATTATTTTTTATTTGAATTGACAAAATGCAGTCTGTTATGTGATGACCATACACATTTTCACGCAATAATTAACATAGTTAATACAACTTTACTTAACTCTATAGTTATTAAATCTGTTATTTTTGTCATTTAATAACTATTTATAGTTATTAAACTATATTTAACTCAATAGTTAACTTTATTTAACTCAATAGTTATTAAATCTGTTATTTTTGTCATTGCATCTATCCATAGTTCTTCTGTCTTTCATATTTTGTTAATTTATCCATTATCAAGCTCAAAATTAGTCTTGAACTGCAATTACGCACTTGATATGCCCTCCTCTAGCCACTGTCTTCCATGTACAGGACAGAAGGTTTTAATAAGACTTTCATTTCAGAGTATTTAATATATGTACAACCATAATATAGGCTGACCTGCATAGTTTTAAACTAAAAATACTATTGGAAGAATTAAGATGACTATTTTAGAAAAAAAATATTTATAAGAATAGCTAGATTTTGAGTCATAGAAGAGGAAACATGTTACCCTCCTTTTTTTTTTTTGGAAAAGAAAGCTTCCTAATGAAAGGATCTTTATAAAGCTACTCTATTAGGCTTACTAAAATGGAAAAAATAATCATTTGATTGACCTATTTATCTGTGACATTTGATTTTAGATTCCTATGAATCTTATTAAAATTTAATCAAATTATTTGATGTTCATATGAGCTGTAAATTGAATATAAAACTGAGACGAAAATGAAAATAGAATATTTTCAGACAGATGTAATTTCAGGTGTATATGATCTTACAGAAAAAAACCAAAAAATGATAATAATGCTCTAAAACATTTAGGCATCGGAAAACACATTTACATAAATGAAATGAAATTAAAAACAAACAAAATATTCAATGTTATTACCATATTTGATGCTCTCCATGTTCTATACTTTATTATAGCTAGGCCGTTGGTTGTGAAAAGAGTAGAATACAACCTATTATTAGTTAGGGAATTAAGAGTGTCTTCTTGGCATTTAACTTTAATTATGAAAAACACTATAAAGAACATGGAAACAATCATTTAGTTTTGCTATCCTTGTTTTTGAAATTGATGAAACATAGATTCTTTGAAAGTGAAAATATTAAAAAAAAAAAAGTGAAAATATTAGTCACTCAATCATGTCTGACTCTTTGCAAATCCATGGTCTGTCCATGGAATTTTCCAGACAGGAAAACTGGAGTGGGTTGCCATTCCCTTCTATAGGGGATCTTCCTCACCTAGGGATCAAACACTAGGTCTCCTACATTGCAGGCAGATTCTTTACCATCTGAGCTACCAGGAAAGACTTATAGTTAACTTATAATGTTGTGTTAGTTTCAAGTGTACCGTAGAGTTATTCAATAAATCTTTTTCAATTTTGGTTCCATTATTTGTCATTACAAGTTATTAAAGATAGTTCCCTGTCATATATAGTAGATTGTTGTTGCTTACCTTTTTATATATCAGCTCAGTTCAGTTCAGTCGCTAAGTCGTGTCCAACTCTTTGCGACCCTATGAATCGCAGCACGCCAGGCCTCCCTGTCCATCACCAACTCCTGGAGTTTGCTCAAACCCATGCTCATCGAGTCGGTGATGCCATCCAGCCATCTCATCCTTTTTGTCCCCTTTTCCTCCTACCCTCAATCCCTCCCAGCATCAGGGGCTTTTCCAATGAGTCAACTCTTCGCATGAGGTGGCCAAAGTACTGGAGTTTCAGCTTTCAGCATCAGTCCTTCCAATGAACACCCAGGACTGATCTCCTTTAGGATGGACTGGTTGGATCTCCTTGCAGTCCAAGGGACTCTCAAGAGTCTTCTCCAACACCACAGTTCAAAAGCATCAATTTTTCGGTGCTCAGCTTTCCTCACAGTCCAACTCTCACATCCATACATGACCACTGGAAAAACCATAGGCTTGATCAGACGGACCTTTGTTGGCAAAGTAATGTGTCTGCTTTTTTAATACGCTACCTAGGTTGGTCATGACTTTCCTTCCAAGAAGTAAGCGTCTTTTAATTTCATGGCTGCAGTCACCATCTGCAGTGATTTTGGAGACCCCCAAAATAAAATCTGACACTGTTTCCACTGTCTCCCCATCTATTTCCCATGAGGTGATGGGACCAGATGCCATGATCTTAGTTTTCTGAATGTTAAGCTTTAAGCCAACTTTTGCACTCTCCTCTTTCACTTTCATCAAGAGGCTTTTTAGTTCCTCTTCACTTTCTGCCATAAGGGTGGTGTCACCTGAATATCTGAGGTTATTGATATTTCTCCCAGCAATCTTGATTCCAGCTTGTGATTCTTCCAGCCCAGAGTTTCTCATGATGTACTCTGCATATAAGTTAAATAAGCAGGGTGACAACATACAGCCTTGATGTACTCCTTTTCCTATTTGGAACCAGTCTGTTGTTCCATATCCAGTTCTAACTGTTGCTTCCTGACCTGAATACAGGTTTCTCAAGAGGCAGGTCAGGTGGTCTGTATGCCCATCTCTTTCAGAATTTTCCACAGTTTATTGTGATCCACACAGTCAAAGGCTTTGGCGTAGTCAATAAAGCATAAATAGATGTTTTTCTGGAACTCTCTTGCTTTTTCGATTTTATATATAGTAGTATGTATATGTTAATCCCAAACTCCTAATTTATCTGTCCTCTACTAACCCTTCCACCCAACACCTCGCTATCCCCTTTGGTAATCATGAATTTGTTTTTATGTCTGTAAGTGTGTTTTTTGTTATATATAAGCTTATTTGTATCATTTTTAATATTCCACATATAAGTGATATCATATGATATATATCTTTATCTGACATATTTCATCTAATATGATAATCTCTAGGTCTGTCTATGTTACTTCAAATGGCATCATTTCATTTTTTAATGACTGTTTGACAACTCATTGTATATATATAACACATCTTTTCCCATTCATTTTTCAATGGACATTCAGGTTGTTTCTGTGTCTTGGCTATTGTTAACAGGGTTGCTATTAACATTGGGGTGCATGTATAGTTACTCCAAACCTTCTCCAGCTCAGTTCAGTTCAGTACAGTTGCTCAGTCATGTCCAACTCTTTGCGACCTCATGAGCTGCAGCATGCCAGGCCATCACCAACTATCAGAGTTCACTCAAACTCATGTCCATTGAGTTGGTGATGTCATCCAAACATCTCATCCTCTGTTCTCCCCTTAGCCTCCCACCTTCAATCTTTCCCAGCAACAGGGTATTTTCAAATGAGTCAGTTCTTCACATCAAGTGGCCAAAGTATTGGCGTTTCAATTTCAGCATCAGTCCTTCCAATGAATACTCAGGACTTCTTTCCCTTAGGATGGACTGGTTGAATCACCTTGCAAGCCAAGGGACTCTCAAGAGCCTTCTCCAACACCACAATTCAAAAGCATCAACTCTTCTGCCCTCAGCTTTCTTTATAGTCTAACTCTCACATCCATACATGACTACTGGAAGACACATAGTCTTGACTAGATGGACCTTTGTTGGCCAAGTAATGCCTCTTGCTTTTTAATATGCTGTGTATGTTGGTCATAGCTTTTCTTCCAAGGAGTAAGCATCTTTTAATTTCATGGCTGCAGTCACCATCTGCAGTGATTTTGGAGCCCAGAAATAATAAAGTCTCTCACTGATTCCACTGTTTCCCCATCTATTTGCCATGAAATGATGGGGCCAGTTGCCATCTCTGAATGTTGAGTTTTAAGCCAACTTTTTCACTTTTCTCTTTCACTTTCATCAAGAAGCTTTTAAATTCTCTTCACTTTCTGCCATAAGGGTTGTGTCATCTCATATCTGAGGTTATTGATATCTCTCCCAGCAAACTTGATTCCAGTTTGTGCTTCATCCAGCCCAGCGTTTCTCATGATGTATTCTGCATATAAGTTAAATAAGCAGGGTGACAATATACAGCCTTGACGTACTCCTTTCTCTAATTGAAACCAATCTGTTGTTCCATGTCCATTTCTAACTGTTGCTTCTTGACCTGCATACAAATTTCTCAAGAAACAGATTAGGTGGTCTGGTATTCCCATCTCTTTAAGAATTTTCCACAGTTTGTTGTGATCCATACAGTCAAAGGCTTTGGCATAGTTAATAAAGCAGAAGTAGATGTTTTTCTGGAACTCTCTTGCTTTATTGATGATCCAATGGATGTTGGACATTTGATCTCTGGTTCCTCTGCTTTTTCTAAATCCAGCTGGAACATCTAGAAGTTCATGATTCACATACTTTTGCAGCTTCTCCAGTGTTTATTATTTGTAGAATTTTAAAGAATGACCATTCCGACTGGTGTGAGGTTATACTTCATTGTAGCTTTGATTTGCATTTCTCTAAGAATTAGCGATATTGAGCATTTTTTCATGTGCTTGTTAGCCATCCATGTTTCTTCTTTGGAGAAATGTCTATATAGGTCTTCTGTTCAAATTTTGATTGGGTTGTTTGTTTTTTTTTAATATTCAGCTGTTTGAGCTCTTTGTATATTTTGCAAATTGAGATTTTGTTGCTAACACTGTGTGAACATATTTTCTTCCAGTCCATAAGCTGTCTTGATAAAACCATAGGTTTTTAAGCTCTGTGGGTTATCAGAAAGCCAATGAAAAACCTGAAAACATTTAAATATTATTTCTTAAGACTGGAGTGATTGTGGACTCAGGAAGGTTACTTTGAAGATATTTAGTATATTTAGCATATGCTCTTTCTGAAGAATACAGATCAAAATACCTAACGCTTCCTTTTTACTATCCATTTCTAAGTCTCAGTCACTTCACAATACCCAATTTTCCAGGGTTCTATATTACCCTGGAATTTACATTACATAAGTTGTAAAGCAATTACAATGGAATTTAAATATGTAAGAAGCAAAAGGCAAGGGAGAAAAGGAATGATAAACCCATCTGAATACAGAGTTCCTAAGAATAACAAGGAGATAAAAGAAAGCTGAATGGTGAACAATGAAAAGAAATAGAGGGGGAAAAAATAGAAGGGAAAGATTAGAGGTTTCTTCAAGAAAATTATATATACCAAGGGAACATTTCATGCAAAGATGGGCACAATAAAGAACAGAAATGGTATGGATCTAACAGAAACAGAAGCTATTAAGGAGAGGTGGCAAGAATACACAGAAGAACTATACAAAAAAGATCTTAATGACCCAGACCGATGGTGTGATCGCTCACCTAGAGTCAGACATCCTGGAATGCAAAGTCAAGTGGGCCTTAGGAAACATCACTATGAACAAAGCTAGTGGAGGTGATGGAATTCCAGATGAGCTATTTCAAATCCTTTAAGATGATGCTGTGAAAATGCTACACTCAGTATGCCAGCAAATTTGGAAAACACAATGGGCACAGGAGTGGAAAAAGTCAGTTTTCATTCCAGTCCCAAAGAAAGGCAATGCCAAAGAATATTCAAACTACCACACAATTGCACTCATCTCACACACTAGCAAAGTAATACTCAAAATTCTTCAAGCCAGGCTTCAACAGTATGTGAACCTTAAACTTCCAGATGTTCAAGCTGGTTTTAGAAAAGGCAGAGGAGCCAGAGATCAAAGTGCCAACATCCACCGGATATTAGAAAAAAACAAGGTAGTTTCAGAAAAACATCTAATTCTGCTTCATTGACTACACCAAAGCCTTTTACTTTGTGGATCATAGCAAACTGTAAAAAATTCTGCAAGAGGTACAAATACCAGACCACTTGACCTGCCTCCTGAGGAATCTGTATTCAGGTCAATAAGCAACAGTTAGAACTGAACATGGAACAACGGACTGGTTCCAAATCAGGAAAGGAGTATGTCAAGGCTGTATTTTGTTACCCTGCTTATTTAGCTTCTAGGCAGAGTCCATTATGCGAAATGCCAGGCTGGATGGAGCACAAACCAGAATCAAGATTGCAGGCAAAAATATCAATAACCTCAGATATGCAGATGACACCAGCAGCATGGCAGAAATCAAAGAGGAGCTAAAGAGCCCTTGATGAAAATGAAAGAGGGAAAAAAAAATGAAAGAGGAGAGTGAAAAAGCTGACATAAAATTCAGCATTCAAAAAATGAAGATCATGGCATCCAATACCTTCACTTCATGGCAAATAGATGGACAGTGGATACAGTGACAAGCTTTATTTTCTTGCCCTCCAAAATCACTGCAGTTGGTGACTGCAGCATGCAATTAAAAGACACTTGCTCCTCAGAAGAAAAATTATGACAGAGCAAACAGCGTATTTAAAAAGAGGAGACATTACTTTGCCAACAAAGGTCCATCTAGTTAAAGATATGGTTTTTCCAGTAGTCATGTGTGGATGTGACAGTTGGACCATAAAGAAGGCTGACCGCTGAAGAATTGATGCTTTTGAACTATGGTGTTGGAGAAGACTCTTGAGAGTACATTGGACTGCAGCAGATGAAACAAGTCAATCCTAAAGAAACTCAGTCCTAAATATTCATTAGAAAGATTGATGCTGAAGCTGAAACTCCAATACTTTGGCCATCTGAAACAAATAACTGACTCAATGAAAAAGACCATGATCCTGGGAAAGATTGAAGGTGGGAGAAGGGGATGGTGGTTGTATGGCTTCACTGGCTCAATGGACATGTGTTTGAGCAAGCCTGGAGAATTGGTGATGGACAGGGAAGACTAGTGTGCTGCAGTCCAAGGGGTCACAGAGTCAGAAATGACTGAGTGACTGAACTGTTCTGAATCATCTGAATATTAAATATGTTATTAAGTATAATACTTTCTTTGTGCCTAGGTTTAATGTAAATAATGTATTATATCTCTCACAAATTTGTCAGCCAAAATGTACCTCAATATGGAAAAATTTTTAAGAAAACTAATATGTGTTTTCAGTAGAAGAAGGTATAAGGAATAAAAAAAAGTACTGAAAAGAGTTATGCATGATCAGGATTTCATAAGACTTGAATTTTACTTTTTTCCTTCTTTTCAGAGAAAAGTTTTCTTGGAATGCATTTTTGATAAGTTTATATGAGTTTCTTTGCCTTTAGGTGACTTATATTTGCTTTTGAGATCTCTGATTAGTTTGGTTAAGGACTAAGTATTATCCAGGTCCCTTTGTCAATTGATCAGATATTTAACCATGATTTTTAAGTCTTTTGTCATTTATAGATTCTTTTGTACTCTGATGCTGTACAGAAAGGGCTTCATTATCAAGGAGATTCACAGGATGGCTATGGAAGCAATTGCAGCAGTTCCACAGCAAATGAAGACTGTGTGAGGATCCCAGTCCATACAGATTAAAACAGGAGCTGTCCTGCCCCTGGGGCCCCCACCCCAGGTGTCCTGAGATTTTTGCTCCTTGACAGGTAGGGTCCATGCTCCATTCAGTTTTAAAGCAATTACAGAAAGTAGACCTTCACCTCTCTGCTTCCCATAAGAATATGGGAATAAAATTTGAGGGCAGAAATAAAACAGAATGAAAGAGGGGAGGGCACAATCTTTGAAAGAATGACAAAACCCAAGGACATTACATAGGTTGAATATAAGCAAATAGGTCCTGAATAGTGGGCTAGTCAATTTCCACTAGTCCTTGAGCCTTAATATACATACTTTATATAATAACACATCAGCAAGCTAAGTGATACATCCACAAGTGGGTGGAGTCCCAATTAAATGTAGTAGTGTGATTCTAGGTATGGGAAGAAGCAACAGGGGGAAATGTCTCCTGGGTTATAGTTAGACAGAATCAGAGAGTTTTAATTATTGATGGGGCCTAGTCCAAAATTCAACAGCTAGAGTGACATATCAAGAATTTTTTGACTCATCTGGGATGAGCCTCCCATCACCATGGGAGAAAAGTTGATCATGAAATGTTTCCCAGACAATGGTCATTCATGACCAAGAAGGGAAGCCCTGAGAAATGGAATCAATGATTGAAGCCCTTCAATGAGAGCCAGTGAGTCCTGAGAAAGGGGTATCATTAAACTGCAACCATTCCAACCACTCCCTATTGTGAACCTTGAGGAAACTCAGAATGCAGGATTACAGGCCCCAGTTGGCTAACGTATATAAAATACGACTTAATGAATCCTGACTCTTGCATCTTCTCTTGCATAGAAAAGCACTAAATTTCTTAGCTTGAGATGCTGCCTCTTCTGTTTGAAGTTCAATAATTCTAAGTAAAATAGGCCCTTTTCCAAGAGGAACAAAGGAAGTCTCAACATTTAAAAACACCAGCACTGAAAGCAGACACTCCACGGAATATCCATCTGACAAGCAAAACGGCCCCCCTCCTCCCACAAGATTGTGGTATGGACATTGAGAGGGGGGGATTGTAACCGGGAAGAGTTAATTTTAAATTTACACTGGATCTGCTTCTGTGACTGTAACCTTTTTTGTTGTGTTTGTTATTGTAAGCATACATAATGGCCTGCAACCTGAGCCACCCATCTGTGAAGAACTGTAAGGAAGTGAAACTAACACGTTCCCCTGTCTAAGGCTTGCCATTCTAGGGGACATTTGCAAGGATTGAATAGTCATTTCACTTTATTTCCTCACCACCCTCCTCACCCCCCTGCCCCCCAGTCTATGATCCATAAAAGAACAGGCAACCAGTTCCTGACAAGATGGCTATTTTGAGGCATTAGCCTGACATCTCAGTCAGCTGGCTCTTCTCTGCCTCAATACCTCATCTCTTGAATTCATTGGCCTGTCATGTGGTGAGCAGAGCAAGCTTGGACTTGGTAACACTATTCCAAGGGAGAAATATATATTAATGTTTACCCTCCTTGATGGGGTTATATAAAGCATATTTGGGCAGACAACTGAATTAATTTGAGAAGACTGTCTTGCTAAAAGAATGTTAAATCTAAAACTGGCTATTATAGGACAGCAAATCTCTTTTCCTGGATGTTTTGTTTTATTTTATGATTATCATAGTTTCATAAATCTATGATATACTTAATTCATTATATCTCTAATATATATTTCCATGTCCCTGCTGCTTTCCAACACTCAGTTTTCCAGGAAATACTCTCTGGGATCACTTCAAATTTTACACATATCCATGCTTGCTTTTAAAAGGTAAACTAATCAGGCAGTAGGACTCTTTAGATGTTACTTTCTCGGTACTTGCTACCGGACATGGCCATAGCTTCCTTCTTTATCAAATGGAATCAGACAGTGGCAATAATCTGATTGTATAGGGCATGGTGCCTGCAGAAACATCTTTGCTTTCTGAACTGCTCAATTGTATTCATATTTCTTAGATTGCATCCAGTTTCATTAAAGAATTTTGCTGCAAGCTTGTATTCAGGATACAGGGGGAAAAAATCAAAAGCAAAACACTGAAATTGTCTTGAGAGATTTCAGCAACATCAGTTTCAATTTGTCATATCTCAAAATAAATTTCAAAGAAGACTAGTTAAAAGAAAGCTGGCAGTAAGCTATTTTTCCTGAAAGATAACAAATTTCTTGCCATACACAAGTCACTTAGCCTTTTTGAACTGAATTTTCACTTAACTAACAGGAATAAAAAATATGGGAAAGATATGTAAACTATAAAGTATCCTTTAGATAGAACTCAAATATCTATAAGTGCACAGAGCTTGAATGGCAAGAATTAATATTAGTTTTTAAATCCTAATTACTGACTGCATTCCCCATCTATGCAAATAAAAATCTTCAGAAACACACCCAAATCCTTCCCTTTCATTTAATTCTCAGGCAACTCTTTTTTTATTATTTTCCTTTATTTTTCCTCTTTTCCGTGTCTACCCTTAAGGGTTCCACTTGGTCATTTCATGCTGCCAAAATCGGATATATGAATCCAAGATTTCAAATAACTCAGTAAGTTCAGTTCAGTTGCTCAGTCATGTCCAACTCTTTGCGACCCCAAGGAGTGCAGCAAGCCAGGCTTCCCTGTCCATCACCAACTCTGGAGCTCATTCAAAATCATGTCCATTGAGTCGGTGATGTCATCCAACCATCTCATCCTCTGTTGTCCCCTTCTCCCGCCTTCAATTTTTCCCAGCATCAGGGTCTTTTCAAATCAGTCAGTTCTTCACATCAGGTGGCCAAAGTATTGGAGTTTCAGCTTCAGCATCAGTCCTACCAATGAATATTCAGGACTGGTCTCCTTTAGGATGGACTGGTTGGATCTCCTTGCAGTCCAAGGGACTCTCAAGAGTCTTCTCCAACACCACAGTTCAAAAGCATCAATTCTTCAGCATTCAGTTTTCTTTATAGTCCAACTCTCGCATCCATACATGACTACTGGGAAAATCATAACCTTGACTAGATGGACTTTTGTTGGTAAAGTAATGTCTCTGCTTTTTAATATGCTGTCTATGCTGGTCATAGCTTTTTTTCCCAAGGAGCAAGCATCTTTTAATTTCATAGCTGCAGTCACCATCTGCAGTAATTTTGGAGCTCCCCAAAATAAAGTGTCTCACTGTTTCCATTGTTTCCCAATCTATTTGCCATGAAGTGATGGGGCTGGATGCCATGGTCCTAGATTTTTGAATATTGAGTTTTAAGCCAACTTTTTCACTCTCCTCTTTCACTTTCATCAAGAGGTTCTTTAGTTCTTCTTTGTTTTTTGTCATAAGGGTGGTGTCATCTGCATATCTAAGGTTACTGATATTATTCCCAACAATCTTGATTCTAGCTTGTGCTTCATCCAGCCTGGCACTTCACATGATGTACTCTGCATATAAGTTAAATAAGCAGGGTGACAAGATACAGCCTTGATGTACTCCTTTCCTAATTTGGAACCAGTCTGTTGTTCCATGGCTGGTTGTAATTGGAGGTGGTTTTAATTTAACCCTTTCTTGACCTGCATACAGATTTCTCTGGAGGCAGGTAAGGTGGTCTGGTATTCCCACCTCTTTAAGAATTTTCCATAGTTTGTTGTGATCCACACGGTCAAAGGCTTTGTCATAGTCAATGAAGCAGAAATAGATTAAATTATTGCCTTACGCTTCAGAGAATTAAATTGGATTTAATCAAAATTCTTGCATTTTTGGGTTTAAAATACCAATTTTAATATAGACAAACGTGGTTTTATATATTTTTAATATGATGTCTAGGTTTGTCATATATATACATATGTATATATGTATATATATATATAGTTGTTGTTTATTTCTCAGTTGTGTCTGACTCTTTTGCAACCTCATGGGCTGTAGCCTGCCATGCTCTTCTGTCCATGCGATTCTCCTGGCAAGAAAACTGGAATGGGCTACCACTTCCTTCTCCAGGGGGTCTTCCTGATGTTCGGATTAAAACCAATGTCTCCTGCATTGGCAGGCGGGTTCTTTACTACTGAGCCACACGGGAAGCTCATATATATGCATCCTTATAATTTATTATTTCACCCTGTTCATGATGGATATTCTGTTGCTGAGTTTCTTAATCTAAAATAATTTTACTTCTTTTATAATTTGAAACCTATACAATTTATCTTTGAGAATGATAGCTAAGTAGTGTGTTCATCTTTCTAAAGTGACACAGATGCTAGTGAATACCCTGATAATGTTGCATAACCATAATAGTAATTTTATTAATCAATATGTAAAAGAAAGTGAAAAATTCTTAATTTTTTCTAATGTTATCTACATATTTTTTAAAAAAAATATGCAAAAAGCATTAAGTTCTGCAAAAAGAATTCTTTTATTTTCATGGGCAAAAATTTGTTCCCAGAGAGTTGTCAAATTTGTAAAATATTTCCCCCTTCCTGTGGGGTTTTCCAGGTTGTGCTTGTGGTAAAGAACCCACCTGCCAATGCAGGAAATGTAAGAGATATGGGTTGGATCCTTAAGTCATTAAGATCCCTTGGAAGAGGGCATGGCAGCTCACTCCAATATTCTTGCCTGGAGAATCCCATGGACAGAGGAGTCCAGCGGGCTACAGTCCATGGGGTCGCAGAGTCAGACATGACTGAGGTGACTTACCACACACACACACATGGGATTTTCCAGTAGAAGCTAAGTAAGTTTTATCTGAACTCACCCAAGATTATAGAAAACAGTTACTTTGGAGGGGAGGCAAAATAAGAAGTGGGAAAAGTGTGCAGTGATTGATGGTCAAATAGCATTGCTTGCTTCCATTTCATTAACTCTAAACTGTATTGAATATCCTTTAAAGTGAAGTTAACTCCTCTCCTATGGTGTCTTCCAGGTGACCGCTCTGCTCCCAAAAGTCTTTACCCTTGACGTGTCATTTTGTACTTTGACATACAGTAGAATTTGATTTTCAATCAACTTAACACGTAAGACTTGTCTTAAAATTGCTGACAAACCTTATTTAGTTTCATGGGTTGCCAAGTGCCTACTTCTTTACTTACTGCTGTTCAATGTTTTCTTAAATTTATTTAGTATAGAAATATGTTTTTCTGACTCCTTTATTCCTTTATCAGTCCAAATTTGTCTCTAAAGTCTTACAATGACACATTTGTCCGGTGACAATAGTCCTCTTTGTGCACATTGCTTTCTTACATCAGAACTTTCAACCTGCCTTTAAAACATCCAGAACCTTCTGTTCACAGCATTCATTTTTGCATTGTTCTTTTGTGTCTTCACAAATAGATTTCAATTTTTGAAACACCATAAGCTGTAACTTATTGTATGTGTGGTCTCTCTCTAACTCATAAATTTGTGTGGATATTAACAGTATACAGTGCATGTGTAGGGGAGGAAAATTAATTTTACCTGTACCTTTCTGAGGTTTTAGTTGTAAAAACAGACAGATTAACAAAAGGGAAACAAACAGGATTTTATTAACATGTGTATCTCATGTATACTTATGAGATTCACAGGGGAAAAATGAATGACTCAAAAAGGTGACTTAGAATTCAAACGTAAATAAATGGGAAATAGAAAAATAGCGCAGATAAACCTATTTGCAAAGCAGAAAAAGAGATGCAGATGTAGACAACAAGTGTATGGACAGAAAGTGGGGAGGAGGGATAAATTGGGAGATTGGAATTGGCATATATACACTACTATGTATAGATAACTAATGAGAACCTAATGTAGAGCACAAAGAGGGCAAAATATGGTACAATCTGTTTATAGGACGTATATTAAGTTAACCTTAAAATGCATTCCAATATACAGTAGGTATAGACAAATACTCTTGACCCCACTTATACAAGGTAACTAGAACAGTCAAATTCACAGAATCAGAAAGTATACTGGTAGATGCCAGGGGCTGGGGGCAGAGGAGAAGGGATGGGAAGTTAGTGTTTAATGGGCACAGAGTTTTTGTTTAGGAAGGTGAAAAATTCAGGAGATGGATGATGGTGAGAATTTCACAACAATGTGAATGTAAGTGCCACTGAACCTTACAGCTAAATATGGTTAACCTAGTACGTTTTATATTATGTGATTTTACAATGGTAAATATATATATATATATAAAGGAATTCAGACTGAAATACCATTCCCACAGGGAAAATGTGAAGAGATATAGGACTCTTTGCTGTTTTTGTTGTTGTTCAGTCACTCAGACTTGTCCAACTCTTTGTGACCCTACGGACTGCAGCACACCAGGCTTCCCTGTCCTTCCCTGTCTCCCGGAGTTTGCTCAAACTCATGTCCATTGAGTCGGTGATGCCATCCATCTATCTCGTCCTCTGTCGTCCCCTTCTCCTCCTGCCTTCAATCTTTTCCAGCATCAGGGTCTTTTCTAAAGAGTTGACTCTTGATATCAGGTTCCCAAAGTATTGGATTCTTAGGGGAGAGGAAATGATTTTTGGGGAAGATGAATGGGTCGTTAGGAGAATAGATGGGAAGCATGATAGTTTGTGACAGTTTGTCTGTGTGTGGTGTGGATTTCTAGCTTTTTCTCCTGGGCTGTGTCATTCTTCCCTGATTAATAAAAGGCCCTGAAAAGGGATCTATGACAATAGAGCTCCTTTGGGAGGAGCTGTATTCGGGCAGAGAAAGGGAATTCAGAGAAACCTCTTCTTGCATTTGCTGTTTCTCAAAAGGCTTCAGCTCAAAATAACCAATTTACCAAAGAGATGTATTTTGGGATGGCAAATTCTGCTACCCTTCACACACTTTATAAATGAACAGACATGACTGTCTTTGACATATAGTCTCTAAATACTTCATGTGAGGACCTTTGCATGATTGATGGAATATTCTTATTTAGCCCACAACTACCACTCATTTCATAAACATGACAGTCTTAAAGAGGGCACACAGCAAACAGGAGAATCCATGATTTGGTTATAAAA
Source organism: Cervus canadensis (assembly GCF_019320065.1). Classification (NCBI taxonomy): domain Eukaryota; kingdom Metazoa; phylum Chordata; class Mammalia; order Artiodactyla; family Cervidae; genus Cervus; species Cervus canadensis. The sequence goes on along the minus strand of NC_057392.1, from coordinate 1,240,177 downwards.
GGATATCAGATAGATCTGATATGCTACACATGTTGATATGTTACATTCTTAATACCATTATTCTTATTTATATGTCCTTATCTAGCATAATTTATAGCTTAAAAGATAAAAATATATTTTGTAAATATATATAGAGACCTTAGAAATGATGTTCTTCAGTGCTTATATTTAAACAGTTTTCTGAGAAAAATTTTAAAATGTACTTACACACAAACACACAAAATAAAAATGCCTATTTTTAAAACTTTCCGACTGACCATCACCCTAAATATGATTTTGAGACATATTACATTAGGCAATCAAGAGGTACTCTTTCTCTTAAGAAATAGTGGTATAACAATAATAATAATACAATCTGGGCATAAACAAACCTTAAGTATTTAAATAAATCATATATCTGGAGCTGGAAAAATATGTAGTGGGATAAGATCATTTTATGGATAAAAGAGAATCAATGAATATAACACTTTGCCTGATGTTATACAGATATCAGGATATAACTCAAACCCATATACGCTTATTCAGAGAATTTTTTATTTCTTTATCTTTACTTAATGAATAAAAACAAATAGTACATGCTTTGTATCTGAAGTAAGAAGTTCATAAGATACACAGAGAAACTTCTACTTCATATTAAATATACAATAGAAACTTAGAGAGCCTGTTCCAATAAATAAAAACATGGAATAAAAATTATCACAAATCAGTCAATGAGATGATTTTTTTAATGTTGCTGAGAGGTAAGTTTTACTTAGTGAACATAGGCATGGATAATCAATAAAGTCTTTAACCTATTTGTTAAGAAGTAAAAAAATATATATATATGATAGCAGCAGTACCACAAAAGTTATTTAATTAAGCTTAACCTGGCATAAAATTTCCTCACATTCATTTAATTATTTCTAACTTGAATGTGATGAAAATGTTCCCAGAGGCAAACTCTTTTGTGAGTCTCTTTGAACAGAAATCATGTTTTCTACTCTTGGCAAACAAGCATGATGGTATGGCATGTATTTTTTTTTAATGTGTACATCTGTGTCTCTACTCTGGAGCACATAAATACAGCTCATGTGATAGGTTCCAGATGGTGGGGCTTTTTCAGTTACCATGGCCCAGATATACTGCTGAGGTGATGCACCATCCTTTGTGCTGGATGTTCTGGGTCTCTTAGGAAATGAGGAGTTGAACTTTTCATAATTCTATATGAGTGACAAAGAGACATAATGTTTACAATGTTGAAATATTTGGGATATGTGTTTGCTCTTATATAGTATGTTGTCTTCAAATGTTTTGTATAATCTGTTTACACTTAAAATGCTACTATTAGTTGCTATGGGTAGCACATTTTCTTGCATAATATCCCTTCATTCCCTTGATGATTTCTAAGTATATAAGAGATCATTTTCAAGCATATGGTTCCTAATCTTACATCACCCTTTGGAAGTTTAGAAAGCCATGCCATAATTTGCTAAATGTACATAACTCACTATATTTATACAGTAATTGGTATAGCATATTACTGTCTGCATACACTAAAAATATCTCCCTTAAGAAATGTCTAACTTCTTATAGAAAAATAAATAGAGATATCTGTAACTGGATGAAGAAGAACATTTATAGAAAAAATGTAGAGAAAAAGAAATGCCTTGCAAGGTATTTCATTTGTAGTGAGGACATTCATGGTTCTATTCCCTTCGGAATTTTAAAGTTCTGGGCTTAAACATTATTGATGCAAGAGGAAGCTACCAACAAAATAAATAGAAGTTTATAAATAAAATTGTGGTCAGATACTTGAATGTTCAGCAAAGGCAATTCTCTTTGGGTTACTGATATTGAGAGATAAATTAAATATATATAAAAGTATATTTCCTTCTGCATTCAAACTTTATGCCATAAATATCTTTACAATGGCCACAAGTTTGTGAAATATCCCACAGCTTTATGTTGTTTTCTTGATGAATTAGAAATGTTGTCCATAAAAAATACCAAACTATTTCTTTCCCTCAATACTATTATTCATATAGATGGTAAAAGGCAACATTTAGTCAGATTCTTTACCAACTGAGATATCAGGGAAACCCTTACATTCATAATTTTGATAAGTTATTTATTTAGGTTAAGACTTGAATAAACTGTAATGATTATTGCTGAAACTTTTTTGAAATTTGTTGATATAAAGATAAGAGGCATTTTTCAGTACTGCTTAGCATAAGTATTCTTATATTGGAAAGCTTACTACATGTGCAAATGTGCCTCAACTTAGACCCACACTGCAACTTCAGTTTTAAAGATATACCAAACTAGATTTCAAAGAAATATACAAAAAAGAAAAAGAGGGCTAAAGTGATTTAAGTTCAATAAAGTCATAGGATATAAACCATTCAAAAATCAATTGTATTTCTATATTCTAGCAATGGCAACATGGCCATCAAAATTAAAAATTTGGTATTGTTTATAATTGCTCAAAAAAAAAAAGACAAACAGGAGTAAATCTGACAAAACATGTACAGGGTATTTAATGAAAACTGCAAGACACTGATGAAAAGAATTAAGGAAAATCCAAGTAAATGGACAGAAATAATCTTTCATGGATTATTGAAAGACTCAACCTAGTAGAGCTGCGAATTTCCTGGCTTTTGACATATTATATCACAAAAATTATAGCACAATTATTATCAAATAACCAGCAAGTTGTTTCTTTTCTTTCTTTTTGGTTGTAATTTTTTTTTTCCAAATAAAAACTAGCTTTTGCTGAAAGATTTACTAATTGAAAAAGAACAGGAAATAACAGAAAGAAAAGATCCCTGTCATCTCATTTAAAAATTAACTCAAAATGGATCTAAAGACCACAAATTGTAAAAACTTTAGTAAAAAAAAAATAGAAAAACATCTTCAGGATCTGGTATTAGAACTCTGGAACTAGAGTTAGACTTGACGCCAAAAACATGTCACAAAAAGAACATTTGACACACTGAATTTTATTAAAATTAAAAACTATCAGTCTATAAAAGATCTGTTAGGGTGGAAAACAAGCTTAAGATCGAGAGAAAATATTTTCAAACCACATATCTGACAAAGAATGAGCATCTAAATTTTTAAAGTGCATTCAAAATTCATGATGAAACATTTCACCAAAGAGTACAGCAAATATGAAGCTTATGAAAAGATGCAAACATTGTTAACTACTAGGGAAATGCAAATTAAAACCACTATACCACTCTACATCTTTTAGGAAGGCTAAAATTTTAAGACTAAGTGAAATAGTGATGACACCAACTATGATGTGAATATAACGAAACAAGACTACTCATTACTAGAGTGAACATGTAACAGAAAACAGTGCATCCATCCTATGGACTCCTACTCTGCACTAAAAAGAAATAATGATTCATGCAAGAACCTAGATGAATCTTAAGAGCATTATGCTGAGTGAAAAAAGTCCACAATCCCAAAAGGTTACTTACTGTATCTTTCTGTTTACATTATGTTCTCAACATGATCAAGGAACTGAAACAAAAGTGATGGCACAAGGATAGGTAGGAGTGGATATATCTATATCTGTAAGGACAGCATGGAGTATCTTTGTGAAGATGAAAATATCCAACATCTTGATTGTCAATATCCTGTCTGTGATATATGATAGTTTTACAAGATGTTATGAGGAGGAGACTGGGTAAAGAGTATATGAGGATCTCTTTGTATTATTTCTTTCTTATAATTGCCTGTGAAGCTACAATTATTTCAAAAATAAAAGTTTAAATTAAAAGTAAAGATACATAGCTATGGAGAAGTACAAAAAATAAATAACATTAACCCTGTTTTCACTACCTTGGATTAGCTGCTTTTAATAACTCTATGTTTATTTATTTTAGGAAACATCAGGCTCATTATATTGAAACCAAATATGTACAAATTACAACAGTAAGTTTAAATATTTATAAAAATAGATGATGATGATGATGAAAATGGCTGGATCATATTTTAGAATGATAAAATTGAAGATAAATGAACAGATCAATTGATAGCAAAATAAGGATAGATACATATATATACATATATACAGAGGTTGAGTATTTTTATATTTACCTGTACTTTACAGTGTAGCATATTAAAATTGCAAAGAAGAATTTAAAGACTAAACCTAATCTTTTTAGTTTTATGACTAACAGAATTAGAAAAGAATTTGAGGAATGTGATTTCAGACTACAGAGGTATAATCATGGGAAAGAGAACTGTGGCATTTTTAAGGAGGCAATCACAGCTGTCAGCTGTCACTGTGAATTTGTCAGGACTGAAGAGGAGCCTCCTCTAAACGCAGTGCTTTGTTGTTTCATCAGTCCCTTCCAACATTTGATCTTAAATTAACCATGAGATCATACCCAGGTTTGCTTCTTAAACTATTAAATTTACTTTTTCTATTGCTACTGAAAGGAATGCTACTCAAATCAGCTAAAGTAAAAAAAGAACTGCAGCAGTTCCATAATAAAAGGAAAACAAAACTTGCTCCAAGAATTGTGTGATTCACCTTTCTCTCCTCTCTGCTTCTACTTGATCTGTGTTATGATCACTCTCCCCTGATTCAGATGGTTCACCTTGACATGGCAAGAGAAAGAAAGAAGAGAGAGAGAACTCGCCCTTCCCATCTCATTAGGTTTACACTTGAGAAAAGATCTCTAATTGGCCTGGCATGGGAAAAAGTCTCACGTTTTTTGACACAAGATTGGCCCCGTGGCAATCAGATATTATCATTAGATTTCATGGCAGAAAAGTTCTGTAAAAATGAGAGGAAGACATCCTACATCATTATTCTTGGTTGGATAGCTGCCTTCACTCTGATTTCTAGTTTTGGTTCTTTTATTTTTTTTTTTTTCCTTTTCTTTTTCAAAATATGGCTAATGTGTTGGCACTAATCATTAAGAAGCTATAAAAAATTATTGAGTACAATATGTATTTGTTGAATTGGATCTCCATTTATATCTATAACTCCTAATTGGTCCATCTGCTAAGAAAGCATATCACATGAGATGGCACCAGAGTTTTACATATTATGTATTTGTATATGATATTTACATGATCTCCAAATATAACACATCATCTTCTCCAGTAGGTACTCAAAAAATAACATGGCAAGTAAATAAGTGAACTTGCCAAAAATAAGCATTGCTTGTTATTAATTTGTTACTAAAACTTGATTCTTCAATCTGTACTCAAAATGTATGAAGCAGGAGCCATACATTAATACATATTCATATTCTATGACATACAAACACTTTTCTTTTTCACATTCTTGGAATTAAGCAACTCCTTGAAAGTAGTAATACATTTTACAGACTTTCAGAGTATGTTCAATTTAGTATTTGATATCAGAAAAAAGTAGTTTTAGAAAGTCATATATGTGACCTACCTTAGTCAGAACTTAATAGCTCAACTAAGAAGGGTGTATGTAACACAATAATTAAAAAATCCTATTCTATAGAATACAGAGCTCTATCAACAGATAACCTTTGAGGTCTGGTATTATGGTGTTGGAGAAAACTCTTGAGAGTCCCTTGGACTGCAAGGAGATCCAACCAGTCAATCCTAAAGGAGATCAGTCCTGGGTGTTTATTGGAAGGACTGATGCTGAAGCTGAAACTCCAATACTTTGGCCACCTCATGCGAAGAGTTGACTCATTGGAAAAGACCCTGATGCTGGGAGGGGTTGGGGGCAGGAGGAGAAGGGGACGACAGAGGATGAGATGGCTGGATGGCATCACCGACTCGATGGGCATGAGTTTGAGTAAACTCCGGGAGTTGGTGATGGACAGGAAGGCCTGGTGTGCTGTGATTCATGGGTCGCAAAGAATCGGACACGACTGAGTGCCTGAACTGAGCTGCACTGAACTGATTTTAGTATTTTAGACTCAAAATAAAGTAAATACTAACCGTATTGACTAATACTATTACCATTGAAAGTAAATACTATATAACTTAAAATGGGCTTAAAATTTAGAATGGATTTTAAAATAGAAACCTCTGCTACAATGAGTCTTTGCCTGTTCAACTCTCTTCCTTATTTCTTCCACTTTCCTTGTATTAAGATTGGATATTATCCTTTCAATGAATTCCAGTAAATTGTTTGGTTACCAATTGTAAAAGAACAAGAATAAAGATAGCCACTTCAAACTAGCAGAAATCAGACATAAAGTGTAAATATCAGAAAGTGTATACTGTCTACATATGGTTATTTTACAAGTCTTTTTATTATACAAAAAAAGAAATCTTATTGTTCTTGGCTTTTGAAATGGGGTAAAATTTAATATTTCTAAAATATTTTTTAAAGTACCCTTTCTTTCTACATCCCTCTCTTTCTTTTCCTTCAGAATTATGTTTCTTTTCATTTCAATGTTTTGTCACTCACTTTTAAAAATATTTTGTTGGAATATAGTTGCTTTACAATGTTGTGTTAGTTTCTATTGTACAGCAAAGTGAATCTGCTAAACATGTACATACAGTCTACATTTTGTGGATTTCCTTACCATTTAGGTCACCACAGAGCACTCACTAGAGCTCCTTGTGCTATACAGCAGATTCCATCAATTATCTATTTTATGCATAGTTGTGTACCTATGTCAATCTCAGTCTCCCAGTTCATTCCACTCCCACTTTTACCCTTGTATCCATACATTTTTTTCTCTACATCTGTGTTTCTATTTCTGTTTTGTAGCTATGATCATCTACACCAATTATTTCAACTTTCAGATATATGCATTCATATATATTTGTTTTTCTATTTCTGACTTACTTCACTCTGTATGATAGTCTCTGGGTCCATCCATGTCTGCAAATGACCCAATTTCATTCTGTTTTATGGCTGAACAATATTCCATTGTATATATGTACCTCATTTTCTTCATCCATTCCTCTGTTGATGGACCTTTAAGTTGTTTTCCTATCCTGGCTGTTGTATATAGTGTTGCAATGAAATTAGGGTACATGTGTCTTTTTGAATTGTGGTTTTCTCAGAGTGTATGCCCAGTAGTGGGATTACTGAGTCACAAGGTATTTTTAGTTTTAGTTTTTTAAGGACTCTCCATTCTGTTCTCCATATTGGCTATATCAATTTACATTCCCACCAACAGTGCTAGAGGGCACATTTTCTCCACACCCTGTCCAGCATTTGTTACATATAGATGTTGTTATGATGGCCATTCTGACTGGTGTGAAATGACATCTCAATGTAGTTTTATTTACATTTCTCTAATAAAGTGCGATGTTGAGCATCTTTTCATGTTTTAGTTGGCCATCTGTATGCCTTCTTTGGAGGACTAGCATTTTTAGAATGGATTATGAATGAGTATAATACAGATTTTACTTAAGTAACTTAAAACTGAAAAAGAATTTTAGTTAACATTTGAGTTGACTAATCATATATTTGAATGAAAGATAAATATAGCCTGAATTTATACATAATTACCATTCAATTGCATCAATAATGCTAATATCATTGCTGTTGTTTATTGTTCAATTGCTCAGCCATGTCTGACTGTTTGCTGACTGACTCATGTCTGACTGCAGCATTCCAGGCTTCCTTGATATTCACCATCTCCTGGAGTTTGCTCTAATTCGTGCCCATTGAGTTGGTGATGCCATCCAACCATCTCATCCTCTATTGTCCCCTTCTCCTCCTGCCTTCCATGTTTCCCAGCATCAGGGTCTTTTTCAGTGAGTCAGCTCTTCACATCAAATGGCCAAAATATTGGAGCTTCAGCTTCAGAATCAGTCATTTCAATGAGTGATGTATAGTAGACTTTAGAAGCAAGTGGATATAATAAAAATAATATGGCTAATATTTATTAATGGTGTTATACACTAAATGCTCGTCTTTGTGCATTAAATATATTAGTAAACAGGCTGGCTACAGAGTCTGTTCTATGCTATAAGCTCATCTAAGTGTCATGTATATTAAATATTCAAACTCTTGAAAAGAATAAAGATATATTTTAAATTAATTAAATTAATAGTTCAGGTATTTAAATTAATTACTTAAATTATTTGACTAATAGTTTTATATTATTTTTAAATGATCCAGGCCTTTAGTTAAAATAAAAGCAATACAACCTAATGGCTCTTGTTGTTTATAGTTAATCAACTGATTTACTACTACTTATACTGGCTGAATTACACATATACCATTTACGGATATTCCTATTAAGCAAAACATTTTCTTTTTCTTATCTTTTTGTTTTATCACCTGACTTCAACCTCTTGTTTATTGTGTGTGTGCTGTGCCATACTAAGTCATTTCAATATGTCCAACTCTGTGCGACCATATGAATCATAGCCTGCCTCTCTGTCCATGGGATTCTCCAGGCAAGAATAATGGAGTGGGTTGTCATTTCCTTCTTCAGGGGAACTTCTTGACCCAGGGATTGAACCTGTGTCTCTTAAGCCTCCTGCATTGGCATCCAGGTTATTTACCACTAGTGCCGCTTACTATTATGTGTGTATTTTTATTAAAATATTCTATAGTACAGAAGATTTTCCCTCATATCTTGGTTATTCCCCCCAAACACAGTTCTTCCTCTTTGTTTTTCTTTTCCCCTTCTTTTATCTGCTTTCCATCCTTCTTTCTTTCTTTCTGTTTGCATAAACTTAGCATTATCTTTATGGTATTATTTTTCAATCTGATGCTACTTCATAAAGCCAATTCTGTCCACACAGATGATTGGCTGTGATATAGTGTAAGGGCTTCTCCTTAACTCCCAACCCACCACATCTGAGACCTCTCATCAGAAACTCTTACATAGTGTAAGAGCTGTATTTCACCCGCAAACATGTGGCCTTAAAGTAGAAATATAAGTTCAACAAGGTGTGGGAAATGGCTTTAGAATCACTGAGAGCTGCTGTCTTTTGAAATTATATTATAGATATTGAGCAGGTTTATGTTGTGTGTGCTCAGTGCTCAATCCCTCAGTCATGCTTAATTCTTTGTGAACACGTATGGACTGTAGCCCATCAGGCTCCTCTGTCCATGGATTTTTCTAGGCAAGAATACTGGAGTGGAAGGCATTTCCTCCTTCAGTGGATCTTCCTGACCCAGGGATCAAACTGCATTTCTTGCATCTCCTGCATTGGCAGGCAGATTCTTTAACACTGAGTTAAAAAGTTTATTTTATGATTTACAAATGAGGAAATTCAGCCACAGTAAACTCTTGAACATTCTCATACTGCTAATAACTGCTGGAGTTGAGATTTTAAACTGTTTTCTAGATAAAGATTCAACTATCTTCCCACCATAATACACTTTGTATTAGACAGAGATAGAAAAGATAAAGATCTTAAAAGATAAAGTTAGAATCATAAATGGGAGGTTAATGAGGCAAGAAAAATACTGCAAGAGCAAAACATGAGCACAATCATACTCACACACACTGACATCCCACAAAAGTTCAACAACAAAGCTCAAAGTCCACGTAGATCTGGCGGCACTCCAGCCTAAACTTTAATTCAGTAATAACATTCTGTGCTAGACCTTTAGCAAATTTATAGCTGAGGCACATTTATTTTTGAGTTTCTAGCCAAGTTAGTCTAGGCATTCAATAAAGGTCAATAAAATTGAACTAAGAACTTTATTGGAATAAACACATTTAGTATTTGAACAGGATTTGTGAACAGCAAGTCTGAGCAATCATTCACTCAGGCGCCTGGACTGTCCGATCATTTATTCTAACTTGTTAATCATCACCCACTGGGGAGACGAGTACATCTTTGGATACATCACTCCATCTTCACTCTCTCCAGCTTCTAAGTGAGAAGTAGACAGTCTTAAGTAGCTAAACCCAACATTCCCCAAGCTTCATTAAAGGTACAATTCTGAGTGCAAACTGGTTTTACCAATAGGCTGCCACATTTTGAGATTTTGAAAGCAGAAGTTATGTAGAGTCTATTTTTTTATCCACTATTTTCTTTGTTGTTGATAAACAAAATAGTAGAAATAGGAAGTACTCTTCAAGGGGCTTCCACTGTACATTCTTCAGCTTCTAGAGCATGTTACAAAACAACAAAATGGTGACAGGTTGTTGATCTGACATCTAAATCCCTAGATCATGGCTGTAATTGTTGTAGTACTTTCCTGATTTCAGCATAGCTTTCTCTAGCAGTAACTTCAGCATCTATTTATTAGCTCATAACAAATCTAATATATCTTCGGTGAGTCAGTTCATTTTGTCCTCAGTGTCATTCCTGAAGGCTCAGTTTAAAAATCTACTTCCCAATATTTTAAGCACATAACACTTTGTATTAGATGACTTCCTATTTAAACTAATTAATATTTTCTTTTTTTCCTTGACTTTAACTGGTATAACCTTTTTATGAATATTTTAGAAATGAGATTATTAACATTCAATAGATAAAATAACTTTTTAAAAAATGAAGTTACTTTAATTAGTTTAATATTGGTTACCAATGCACAATAGAGTTGCCCATGATCTCTTGATAATTTAAACTACTGACTGTCAATGGTTTAGTTTGCCTTTATGGATTTTTCTGTTTCCATTCCAATGGCAAATTAGGACATTTTTGCTTTAATAGATTTCTCTAAAGCTTTGAGAATTGTATTTTATAGCTGAAGAAAAATGTCTACTAAAATGTGTTGTAAGCTTTATACATATAGTGAATTTCAGTGAGTAATAAGAATAGATTAAAAAAAAAACACTTTTGTAAGATGTTAAGAAAAATTAACTGGCTTTGAAATGATTTGTGCATTTTTTGATTAAAAAGAAGCTTTCTTTATTATTGGCTGCCTGAAAATGTAGAGAAATTTTGCAGGCCATTTATTAAAAAGTATTTTATAACATGGAACTTCTATCTCATTCCTGAAAATATTTTATGAATCAGGTTTGCTTTTTAATTCATTCTTGCTTCTAATTTATAGTACTATTGTTTTACTGTATGACTCTTTGCAACCCAATGAACTGCAGTTGCAGTTCATGGGTCACAGTCAGACTATCTTTGTGACCTGTCCTTCAATATCTCCTGGAGTTTGCTCAAACTCATGTTCATAGAGTCACTGATGCCATCCAACCATCTCATCTCTATTGCCCCATTCCTCATGCCCTCAATCTTTCCCACCATCAAGGTCTTTTCCAATGAGTCAGCTCTTCACAATAAGTGGCCAAAGATTTGGAGCTTCAGCATCAGTCCCTCCAATGAACATTCAGGACTGATTTTCTTTAGGATTGACTGATTTGATCCCCTTAGAGTCCAAGGGACTCTCAAGAGTCTTCTCCAGCACCACAATTGGAAAGCATCAATACTTTGGTGCTCAGCCTTATTTATAGTCTAACTCTCATATCTATACACAATTATTTATATTACTCCTCTTTTGCATTTTACACAGTTTTAAACTTCTTTGAAAACATTATGGTTAAATTAAGAGATAAACAACTTCTACTGAAAACTCAACCCTTCATATAGTTATGAATTCATAGATGCACCCAACAACAAAAAAATATTTTTACAACTGTTTCTGTGAATAGTACCGAGTACCAAAGCTCTGTGTATAGAAAGTAAAACTCTAAAGTATTTCAAATAATAAAATATTTCATGATTAAGATGAGCTTTGTAAAGTTCTATCCTGCTGTATTTTCTCTTATATGCAGAGTACATAATGAGAGATGCTGGACTGGATGACTCAGAAGGTGGAGTCAAGATTGCCAGGAGAAATACCACCAACCTCAGATATACAGATGCCACTCTCATGGCATAGAGTGAAGAGGAACTAAAGAGCCTCTTGATGATGGTGAAAAAGCTGGCTTAAAACTCAGCATTCAGAAAATTAAGATCAGGGCATCTGGTCCCAAAACTTCATGGCAAATAGATAGGGGAAAAGTGGAAACAGTGACAGATTCTATTTTCTTGGGCTCTAAGGTCATTGTGGACAGTAACTGCAGCCATGAAATTAAAAGACACTTGCTCCCTGAAAGGCAAGCCATGACAAACCTAGACAGTGTATTATTACAAAGCAGGGACATCATTTTGTGGACAAAGGGTCATCTAGTCAAAGCTATGTTCTTTCCAGTAGTCTTGTATGTATGTGAGAGTTGGACCATAAAGAACTGATCGAAGCATCAAAGAACTGATGCTTTTGAATCATGGTGCTAGAGAAGACTCTTGAGAATCCCTTGGACTGCAAGGAGATTAAACTAGTCAATCCTAAAGGAGATCAACCCTGAATATTCATTGGAAGGACTGGTGCTGAAGCTGAAGCTCTAATACTTTGGCCACCTGATGTGAAGAACTGACTCTTTGGGAAAGACCAAGATGCTGAGAAAGACTGAGGGCAAAGCAGAGAAGGGGGCAACAGAGAGTGAGATGATTGGATGGCATCACCAACTCAATGAACATGAGTTTGAGCAAACACTAAGTGATAGTGAAGGACAGGGAAGCCTGGCGTGCTGCAGTTCATGGTGTCACAAAGAGTTGAATCTCACTTAACAACTGAACAACAACCATTACAAGTAAGAAACAAGTTTCTATTACTTCTCTCACAGGTCAATATATTTTTACACTTTGATAATTCTGAATTTATTTTATTATAAATATAAATGATGACTTAAGCTTTAACACTGACATTAAAGCAAGCAAGCAATAAACAATTTCTTATTATTTTTCTATTAATGGTCCAGAGTTCTATAATGGAAAATCATAAGAAAAGCCATCTATTAATTTTATCTTTATAATTTTATTTTCTAACATAATTTATACATTTAATGTAACTTTGTGATTAATTCAGTAAGCATTTACTGAAAAGTCTAGCATCTGTCATAATCAGGCTAGGATCTAGAACTTGAAAATGGCAAAATATGACCCTGACCTGGAGGAACTTCAAATGTAGTAGTGAAACAGGAAGGGCAAAAATTAATTGTCAGAAAACTGGATGAAGTATAAGAAATGATGAGGTCCTGATAAGTTATATATTTTTCTGGCTTTAGTTCGTGAAAGTGTTTTATGAGCAGCCTTTAAAAAGAAAAGATTTTTCTCAGGTACTTTGTGCTTTAGAGCACACACCAGAGAGTTAAGTTTAGCCAGTGCTCATATATGCCAATCCTTCCATTGAGACAATTGACCTTCTTTAAATAGGCTACATAAATGTGACTTGGATAATAATCCATGGAAATACTAATTGTTATCTGTCATGACTATCTGTTAGTAATCAGGAATCTCAAGCAGATTTTTTGTTTCTACATCCAGGCAGACATATTTACACCCTCCCTCTTTCCCCTCTCCTGACACACACACACACACACAGTTTTAGATTCTGATTTCTGATTTTCATAGCCTTACTAAGCAAGACAGAATGAGTTAAAAACAATAGGCAGGATTGTGGTTTTGCTTGTAAACACATTGACAACAATTACAATTAACTTAGACATGATCAGTTCAGTTCAGTCACAGTCTTGTCCAACTCTTTGTGATCCCCCCAGTCATATTGCTATGAATATGTTTTATATAATACTGTTATTGACTAAGTATATCTGCTACCAGTCAGTTAGTCTGTTCAGTCCCTCAGTCATGTCCGACTCTTTGCAACCCCATTGACTGCAGCACGCCAGGCCTCCCTGTACATCACCAACTCCCAGAGTTTACCTAAACTCATGTCCATTGAGTCAGTGATGCCATCCAACCATCTCATCCTCTGCCGTCCCCTTCTCCTCCTGCCCTCAATCTTTCCCAGCATCAGGGTCTTTTCAAATGAGTCAGCTCTTCGCATCAAGTGGCCAAAGTATTGGAGTATCAGCTTCAACATCAGTCCCTCCAATGAACACTCAGGACTGATCTCCTTTAGGATGGACTAGTTGGATCTCCTTGCAGTTCAAGGGACTCTCAAGAGTCTTCTCCAACACCACAGTGCAAAAGCATCAATTCTTTGGCGCTCAGCTTTCATCACAGTCCAACTCTCACATCCATACATGACCACTGGAAAAACCATAGCCTTGATGAACTTTTGATGGCAAAGTAATGTCTCTGCTTTTTAATATGTTGTCTAGGTTGGTCATAATTTTTCTTCCAAGGAGTAACCATCTTTTAATTTCATGGCTGCCATCATAATCTGCAGTGATTTTGAAGCCCAGAAAAATAAAGTCAGCCACAGTTTCCACTATTTCCCCATCCATTTGCCATGAAGTGATGGAACCGGATGCCATGATCTTAGTTTTCTGACTGTTGAGTTTTAAGCCAATATTTTCACTCTCCTCTTTCACTTTCATCAAGAGGCTTTTTAGTTCTTTGCTTTCTTCCAAAAGGCAGTGTCATCTGCATATCTGAAGTTATTGGTATTTCTTCCAGCAATCTTGATTCCAGCTTGTGCTTCATTCAGCCCAGCGTTTCTCATGATGTACTCTGCATATAAGTTAAATAAGCAGGGTGACAATATACAGCCTTGATGTACTCCTTTTCCTATTTGGAACCAGTCTGTTCTTTCATGTCCAGTTCTAACTGTTTCTTCCAGACCTGCATACAGAGTTCTCAAAAGGCAGGTCAGGTGGTCTGGTATTCCCATCTCTTTTAGAAATTTCCACAGTTTATTGTGATCCACACAGTCAAAGGCTTTGGCATAGTCAATAAAGCAGAACTAGATGTTTTTCTGGAACTCTCTTGCTTTTTCAATGATCCAGCAGATGTTGGCAATTTGATCTCTGGCTCCTCTGCCTTTTCTAAAACCAGCTTGAACATCTGAAAGTTCATGGTTCACATATTGCTGAAGCCTGGCTTGGAAAATCTTGAGCATTACTTCACTAGCATGTGAGATGAGTGCAATTGTGTGCACTTTGTCATTTCCTTTCTTTGGGATTAGAATAAAAAACTGACCTTTTCCAGTGCTGTGGCCACTGATGAGTTTTCCAAATTTGCTGACATATTGAGTGCAGCACTTTCACAGCATCATCTTTTAGGAATGAAATAGCTCAACTGGAATTCCATCACCTGATAGATTGATACAAAAAATCTCCTTTGGTGCATATACATATGCAACAGTTACAAATCATGCAACAGTTAGCTATGATAATACAATCTATTACTTGACATACATACATAAATGAAAAAAGAGAAGGATTTAATTGAAAAATATTTTAAGAGAAAGCAAATATTGCCAACTTTGAGTATTTTCTGGAGATTTAATGTCTAGAAATAGCCTGAAAGCAGTACTAAGATGTCTTTTAATTTAAAGGAGGAGTTAAAGGAAGAAGTTTGAAAACATTGTCTTCATAATAACTTTATGAGATCAGTCATTGGTAATCTTGGATAAATAAGGTAAAGCCAGCCCATTACCTTCAGCAAGATATGAAAACGGCCTCCTTTCTTTTTCACTTTCTTCACTACCATCCTGAAAACACATATATCAAGATAAAATAACAACTTTGAAATAATAGAGCAATACTTGGAAGAGCTTATTATTTAATTATTGTAATATGATAATCAAGAAAAAAATTAAAGTTTTAGTGAAAATCCAGATGAATGACAATTAATTTCATGAAGTTTACAATAATGGTTGTATGAGATATGGATTATATGTATTTGAGCATTATATTTTGAGATTAGTATGTAAATATATATGGTTAGAACAATAAATATTAATGTTGCCCAGTTGAATAATATCAATAAAATTTCATAAACTAATTAAGTAATTTAACAAAACATAATTGTTTTCTGATGCTATAAAATGGGTGAGACCATCCCAGAAATGGCCAGAGTACTTTACTAGCATCAAACAGAGGAGTAGTCTAATTTGCATATTCATAAAATCTTCAGCCTGATTTGTGGCTGTAGAAAAATTGTTGTCTATGCCTTAATCATATTTAGGATCACATATAGCCAGACAACAACATCTGAAAAGTCACATTCTTTGGAGGGCAAATCACCAAAGCAGAGCCCTCCCCTATAGCATTTATGGTTCAAATTTAATTGCTGTCATGGTAGAGGTGCATGATGGGTCCCCTGCTCTCTCAACTTGAAGGTTTATTCTCTAGCCTGAGTAGAGCAAATTCATGGGTCATTGTCCACAGTGCTGGCATAATAGCTTTCAAGGTGAGAAAGCACATCGATATTTTTAAGGCAACAGATGCATTATCAGAAGGATCCTCAGGAATGGGTGTATTAACAGGAAGGATTAATCTATACAAACTGAACACTTTATTAATGTATATACTTATTATGTTGACTATTTCTATAGTAAATGTAAAAAAGAGGTTTCCCAGGTGGCTCAGTGGTAAAGAATCAACTTGCCCATGCATGAGATGCAGGAGATGTGGGTTCAGATCCCTGGGTCAGGAAGATCTTCTGGAAGAGGAAACAGCAACCTACTCCAGTATTCTTGCCTGGGAAATCCCAAGGACAGAGGAGCCTGGTGAGCCACAGTCCATGGGGTCACAAAGTGTCGGACACAAACGAGCAACTGAGAGCGCGCGCGCGCACACACACACACACACACACACACACACACACACACACACACACACACACACAATTATAAACAAAAGAACTCCTGTGTTCAGTTTTCACTTTACAACTAACCCAAAAGAGTGAATGTGCCATAGTTTGTTATAGGTCTTAGCCTTCCTTACCAAGGCTTTGAAGGAGATCTTGCTTCTAATAGTTGTTCAACTCATTCAGAAATTAAAAACAAAATATTAATACAAAAATAATTCTGAAATATTTGACACTAAGCAAAGATTATAACCTTCATGACTTCTCAATGTTTTGTGTCAGTAGAGAAAAAAAATATGTACAGATGGAAAAGAAAAAAGTAAAATTCTTCTGATGCAAAGATAACAAGATTATCTACTAACTACTAAAATAATTGAGTCTTATAAGCTCACATAAGATAACTATATAAAAATTAATATTGTTCTAAGGTGACAACAACATTGGAACTTGAAATTTAACAGAATGTGATTTAAAATATTACCAAAAGCATGAAATTCTTAATGACACATTTCAAAAAATACATTCAAGTACTGTACTTTGAAAACTATGACGATTTACTGAGAGAAATTAAATAAGATCTGAATAAATGAAGATATACCACATTCATGATTTGGAAACTTCAATATTCTTAACAGGCTAATTCTTTCCAAATTAATCTGCAGATTTATTGCATCCATAAATCAAAATTCCAACACACCTTTTCAAGATAGAAATTTTCACATATAAAGTTTTCATGCAAATATCCAGGAATTAAAATAGTTAAAGTAGTCAAACAATTTTGAGATTAGCAAAGTTAGAATTATCACATTATCTGATTTATCAAACTACATGAAAATGGTGTGTTATTGGCAAATCATTAGAATAGGTCAATAGAATATGATGAATCTAGAATTAATCCCAATCATGTCTGGTCAATAGATATTTGATATAGGGTCAAAGTATTCTAATAGAGAAAAGACAGTTTTGTTTTGTTTTGTTTTCCCCCCAACAAATAGCACTGGGGAAATTACATAGCTTTACCTTAAAAAAAAAAAAAAAAAAAGAACCTTGATCATTTATTCCTGCTATAATAAATAATTAAATCAAAACCTATCCTAAACCTAAATATAAGAGTTAAAGCTACATTACTTCTAGAGGAACACATGGTAGGAAATATCTGTGACCATTTGTAAAGCAAAGATTTCTTCAATAGCATGCAAACATACAAGCTATAACAAGGAAAAAAAAGACATGTATATTTAAGCTTCTGTTTTTTAAAGACAGTATTGAAAAGAGACACTGGGAAAATATTTTCAAAACTCATTTCTGTTAAAGAACTGAAGGAAATCTTAAAACTCAATGATATAAAGAAAATGTCACAGTGGACAAAAGTTTTGAGTAGCACATCACCAAAGAAGATTTATGATTGGCTCATAAACACAAAAAAGAAGCTCAGAAACATTAGTCATCAACAAAAGGCAAAATAAATTGCTAATAATAAACCACCACACACCCATTAGAATGGTTAAAACATAAATGAGCAAAATAACAACTTCAAGAAATGACAAGTGCCGACAATGATAAAGGAGAGAAGCTAGAAATCTCATGTATTACTGGTGGACACACAAATGGTACGCTACTTTGGGGAAAAAAAAAGTTTCCAATTTCATACAAACCCTATACGGCACTGTAAATCTACTACTAGGTATTCACCTAAGAGGAACAAAAATTTATGTTCACACAGAAACTTATATGGCAGTCCATGAGCTTTACTCATAATTGTCTAGAATTGGACAGAAATGTTGTGTGATTCCACTTATATGATATCCCCTAAAAGTTAAACATATTAGGCTAGAACAGAAGTTGGGGTGGAAGTTAACTATAAAGGTGTCACACAAGGAAATTTTAGGGTGATACAACTCTTCTGGATAGTGGTGATAATTTCACAATCCGAGCTCAAGATTTGACTCAATATATTTTCCAAAACTCACAGAAGTGTACACCACAAAGAATGCACTTTGCTGCACAAATGTTTAAACCAAATCATTTGAAAGTATCACAAGAATGAATACATACTGTGAAAAGTGAGGCAATTATAAATATATAATAAATCCCATGAAAAAGTGGAAATAAAATAGCTGACACAAGTAACTGAAAAACAGTGTCTTAACTGGATACTGTGAGGTGAAAGGCAAAAAATAAGTGTGCATAAATACTGTATTCTAGTCTTTTTTTTTTTCCTTAAAGAAGTACTATATACTGGGGTTGAGGACATAAGTAAAAAAAGAAAGTAAATATTATGAGCTAATTTCCTTACTGTCTTGGAAAGAAGTTAAAAATAAGCTCGCAAGAAAGTCAGGTTAGAATCAGCCCCGTGTTATTGGATTATAATAGGTATCAGTGTCAACTAATATTTAACTTAATATATATGCAGATGGATAGACACAGAATTAAATGTAGAATGTTTTACATGCAAGATGTAGTATACCCATTTTACTTCCTAGCTTTGTCTCTTGAGACAGATTAGAAGCAGTGACATGCTAGTAGCAACAGACACAGCTAATGCCCATTATTTTTGTTTCCAAATGTGATTATCCAAGAGAAGGAAGCAAAGCTCTACAGATAAATGTCTATTTCCGAAGTGAGGCAAAGAAAATACAACATGAACCCAGAACTTCTCATAAGGCCAAAAAGTAAGAAAGTGCTTACAAATAAAATTGGGGTCATGTCAAAAAGACACAGAAACTAAGTAGAAAGTATGCCCAATGGCCAAACCTAGAACCATGCAAACACACACACACACACACAAATTATATTATTACATAGAATATTAAAAATCAATAATGTAGATATAAATAAATGATTGAGTATATAAGTGGTAAAGAACACACCTTTCTTCAAAAATAAATCCAAATTATAAATGTAGTAGTGATGAGAAAAAAGAGAAACTCACCCTTCGAATACCACATCAATAATAATAGGCAAGAGGAACAGGTGAATCCTAAAATACAAGGGTGAAAATTTAAGGAGAAATAGGATATTTGCATTGTCTCAAATTATTTCTTCCAAAACATGAATTAATTATAGTAGTGATTTCAATATATGTAGAAACTCTTATACTCTTCCTTCCAATAAGTGGAGCTTCATGTCCCTCCACTTGAGTATAGGCCAGACTTCTAACAATTCTTCTAATAATGTACTTCTAACAAGTAACATGGAAAGTGAAAAAAACTAGCAGACACTACCACTACCAAGTGGTCAAAATGCATCTTGTCAGTAAAAAGTCACGATAATATAATTTGCTCTTTGTTACGGTGTAACAGAAAAGGCATTTACTTCTTCAATACTCTTCTCCAAACTATAAAACCCTCATCTAATCATTAGAAAGCATCAGAGTCCCAAGCTGGGGAACATTATTCAAACACTCTGACCAACAGTCCATAAAAGTATATTACGGGACAAATGGAGAATCAGAATAATCTCTGTGATTTTTAAATTATAAAAATATTAATTTATTAATTTTGATGACTGTACCATAATTATACATGATCTTAACATTAAGGGAAACTGGGTGAAGGGTATATGAATGCATAAGTGCTCAGTCACTCAGTCACGTTTAACTCTTTGCAATCCCACGGACTATAGGCTGCCAGGCTCCTCTGTGCATGGGATTTCTCTGGCAAGAATACTGGAGTGGGTTGCCATTTCCTTCTTCAAGGGATCTGCCCCACCCAAGGATGGAACCCACATCTCCTGCATCTCCTCTATTTTACAGGCACATTCTTTACTGTTGAGCCTCTTGGGAAGCCATGAAGGGTGTATAGGAGCTTATTTATTGTGGTAGTACTTAATAGTTGTGAAAACAGCATAAATGTCCATTAACAAATGTATTGAAAATGTGATATAGACATACATTGAAATACTTTTCAATCTTAAAAAAGAATGAAATTCTGCAATATGCAACAACATGGATGAACCTTGAGAACATTATGTTAAGTGAAATAAGCCAGTAACAGAAAGATACTGTATGATTAAGCTCTTAAGCATATGATTAAGTTCTAAAGATGTGCTATACAAGATTGCTATATGTACAATATTACATACATAGGCAACAGTAAAAACTGTACACTTAACAAAGTTAAGAGGGTAGATCTTATTTCAAATATTCTTTTCACAATAAGATAAAATGTGTAAAAATCAGTTACCTTAACCCAAATAAGATTTCATTAATTTTTTCAGTTTGTAAAGCTTGTGGAAGTTAACTCACTGAAGGGGAAATATCTGACTGTTAGTACTTTTGAAGATTCAGTTAAAATGGTTTGAATGAAGATACATATTATGATTTCAGATTAAATAACAGGTCTTATTAAATCAGAAATTATATACAGGAGGAATGTACTTTCATTTTCCCTGGATCACTCATAATTTATAAATGAACCCTTAAAAATAAGTTTCCCACTATAATTATTAAGTTTAAACCACAAAAATTTACATATAAAGTGAATTTAAACTGCAAAATTTGTTAGAAAACTAATATTTAATTTTAAAAGATTTCAATTTAACAACATGTGCTCTATTTTTTGCCCTTCATTAATTAAAATTTTAAAATAGTTGAACTTTATAAAACTACTCTTTAAGACAATATAGGGTCTTATAGTAATCATAGACTATTTTATAATGCGTTTTCTAAATGTATGTTGTAATTTTCTTGAAATCATTTGAAATTATCTAATGACTATATCTACAAATTGATTACAGAATATTTCAGCTTTTAAAGATTTGAGGAAATCACAATTATTAAAGACAAGCATACAAAGAGGAAGCCATTGAATGCTATCCATTTAAAATCAATGGAGAAATTTGGAAAAAATAAATTATGAGTACTCAAGTGATTTTTTAAAATTTTTTGTGTTTTAATTCTGTCATTGAATTTTGAAATGACTTGTCAGGATATTTTTACATGGACCATTTCATTTGGGTAGAGTCATATTCTGAAGCAAAGCATAAAGATCAAGCAATCTTACTATATTTTAAAATTTAAGTTAAAAAACTAAATACTAAATACAAATAACTTATTGGATGATCTACTTCTTGAAAAATATTATTTGAAGAAACACTCTAAGGGTTAGATTATTTATAAAGCTCATTAAAAATATACATAGAAGATATCCTGGAATTAATACAGTATTTTCTAAGCTTACCTGGTACTCAGCTATTATAGAAAGCATATTTCTCTCATTTAAAAATACCATAGGAAACTTATTTTCTAATTACACATATAATGTGCATGTAAGCAGGGTTGAAAATATAAAAATGCACCAAAAAGAAATACTAGAGATCAAAAACACTACAAGAGATAAGAAAACTGACTTTGATGTAGAACAAAATTGTAGAAGAACAAAGATTGACAAAAGCAAAACAGAATATCCAAGGACAATGGGAAAACTACCAAAGGTGTGATGCATGCATAATGGGAATACTGGAAAGAGGGGAAGGAATAAAATAAATATTTGAAACAATAATGACTGAGAATTTTGTCATATAAGTCATTGATCCACAGATCCTTGAAACTTAGAGAATACCAAGCAGAACAAATGAAAAAAAAAAAAAGACCTACAACTTGGTATATCATCTCCAAACTACAGAAAATAAAAGATTAAATAAACAAAAATAAATCTGAAGGAAGACAAGGGTAGGGAGGGGGCATACTTTACGTAAAGAAAAACAAAGATAAGAATTATATCTTTGTTAGATACCATGCAAACAAGAAGAGAGTGGAGTGAAATATATAAACTGTTGAGAGAAGAAAAATTCTACCTAAAACTCTGTATGCTATGCAATTATCCTTCAAAAGTGAAGGGGAAATAATGACTTTAGCAAACAGAAATTGAAGGAATTTCTTCCCATTAGACTTACCTTGCAAGAAATATTAGAGAAATTTTTAATAGGGAAATATTTAAATGTTAAAGCAGTTTTTTAGAGGTAAAGAAAATAAGAAGTTAGAATTTCATGTCCACATTAAGTAAGAAAGAGAACTATAGAAACAATGAGAGTGAAATTAAAACATCTTTCATATTCTTCATTGATCTAATAGATAACACTTTACATGAAATAATAATATGAAAATATATTCAATATTGTATACTTATTTATATAGCTGTACAAAGGTAAACATTACAATTTAAGGAAAAAAAGAAAGTACCGCTTGATTGCTGTCAGGTTAACTATAGGTTAAGTTATAGGTAACCCTTCCCTGGTGGCTCAGAGGTTAAAGCGCCTGCCTGCAATTCGGGAGACCTGGTTCAATCCCTTGGTCGGGAAGATTCCCTGGAGGAGGAAATGGCAACCCACTCCAGTATTCTTGCCAGGAGAATCCCATGGACAGAGGAGCCTGGTGGGCTACAGTCCATGGGGTCGCAAAGAGTTGGACACGACTGAGAGACTTCACTTTCACTTTCATAGGTAACCCACAGTGGGTTCCTATTAAACATAAATTATTTTCTTGCTCAAATTGCTCCACCTTTGACCATTGGGAGCTCTTTCTGCTGGCTCCTCTGACATTTTGACATACTCTATAGTTTTTTTGTTTGTTTGTTTTTATCACTTCCTTACTCTCTGACATTAGAAGTTGACCCATGCGTAGGTGTTATATTCTTGACCCCAGCCCTGTGTGTGTGCTAAGTCACTTCAGTCATGTCCAACTCTTTGTGACCATGACCTGTAGCCTGCCCGGCTTCTCTGTCCATGGAATTCTCCAGGCAAGAATGCTAGAGTGGGTTGCCATTCCCTTCTCCAGGGGATCGTCCTGACCCAGGGATCAAACCCGCATCCCCTGCATTGGGAGATTGATTCTTTATCACTAGCGCCACCTGGGAAGCTGACCCCAGCCCTAGAACCCAGCCATTTACTCAAGGAGTCTTGGTTCCTTTCGTTGTTGAATAGTATTAGAAACCAAGATCTGGCCACTTCGTCTGTTTGTTCTTATTAGAGTTCCCTTTCTTCTAGGGAGTCTCAACTAACGGACTAAGGAAATACAATCTTAGTATTGTGAAACATTGGGAGATACTGTGGTTTCAGTTCCAGAGTACCACAATAAAGTGAATATCACAATAAAATGATTCACATAAAGTTTTTGGTTTTCCATTGTATATAAATTTTATGTTTACATTCTACTGCAGTCTGTAAAGTATGCAATAACATTATGTCTAATTAAACAATGTACATACCTTAATTTAAAAATAGTTTTATTGATAAAAAATGCTAACCATTATCTGAGCCTTCAATGAGTTGTAATCTTTTTGTAATAGTAACATCAGAAATCATTGACCACAGATCACCATAGCAAATATAATAATAATTTTAGAAGTTTGAAATATTGTGAGAATCACCAAAAATGCAATACAGTTGAAGTGAGCAAATGGCGTTGGGAAAACAGGGCCAACAGCCTTGTTTGCTGCAGAGTTACTGCAAACCTTAAATTTGTAAAAAATATATTATCTTCAGTGCATGATAAAACAAAGTGTAATAAAACAAGGTACACTTGTATACATGTGTACACTAATCCATGTACATGTACATATAAAATATTTTGATAAATGTATATGTACATATATGTCTATCTGTATCTGTATTAAGCTAAAATGAATTCATACTGATGTTGCCAAATCTAATCCATTACTAAATGAATCACTCTTCCCTTGCTCCTTCTTTACCCTCTTAGTTCAACACTGAGAAATTTCACTCTCACTATGTGCCAACTATTTATTTAATTATTCAATTCTGTTTATCTGATGGGTCCAAGAAAAGTACTAGATTTTCAGTTTGTTCCCCTTTTTCTTATTATAAGCAAGAAGAAGCAACTTTCAAGTTCACTCGTTCAACTAAAAACAGAAGTGCTGTGAACATATTTCTACATGTTTCCAGGTCAGTGTATACACAAATGTAGGGGACCTGGATTATCAAAATTCCCTGCTGCTGCATTCTGAATTCCACTGCTCTGTTGTGCTGATGCCAAGCTTTCTTATCAGTGTCTCCTATACGGGAGAGATACTGGAGCAGGTTGCCATTTCCTTCTCCAGGGAATCTTCTTCAGGGGATCTTCCTGACCCAGGGATGGAACCCACATCTCTTTCATCTTCTGCACTTTCAGGCAGATTCTTTACACTGAGTCACCTGGGTCAATGGTGTATCCTACCCAATAACTGAATGCAGCAGGATTGTAAGGCAGAAACATTCCTGGGAGACATATGACTACTTGAAGGCAACTGTGGCTCAAGAACTATCTGACAACTTGGTTGAAGCTTCTTTGAACTCTCCCATCCAACTTCTTTCCCTTGCCGCACTGAAGGTCAAATTCACATCAGTCTGTCAGGTCTTCCAGCCTTGACTCCCTCCCTACTTTCTGTCACACAAGAGTCTCCATTAATAAAATCCTTGCACATTATATCCTTCTTGACATCTGTTTTTCAGAGGACCCCCTATAATAGTCTAATTTGGGGGACAGTGTCTGCCCCCACTTGCAGTATGCATACGGAGAATCGCTAGTTTTAGGAATTATATACTATCATATTACTGCAACATCCAAAAGGGTAAGGCAAACATGTCATTGAAAATATGAAGGTTGAATGAACATAAAGTATATGTGCATTACAAATATTTGGTTAGTTCAGTGGCTATGAATTTTGTAGCCCTTCTAGGTAATGTGGCCTTCTCAGGTGGCACAGTGATAAAGAGTCTGTCTGCCAAACAGGAGATGCAGGTTCAATCCCTGGGTCAGGAAGATCCCCTGGAGGAGAAAATGGCAACCCACTCCAGTATTTTTGTCTGGTAAAGTCCATGGACAGAGGAGACTGGTGGGCTCTAGTCCTTGAAGTCACAAAGAGTAAAGAAAACTGAGCAACTGAGCATGCATGCAATCATGCACAGGTTGATGTAAGGACCTATACTGAACACTCCCTGAGGCCAGAAAAAGCGCCTTTCAAAGAAAAGATAAATAAATAAAATTAAAAGGGAAAGAGAAGAAAACAGAGAAAATTGCATTCTATTTTTGCATTGTATACAGAAAATCTACATGATTTTATAAATATATACTGGCTCAAAATTCACAGTATTAGAAAAAATGTTAGAAGTTGTTAAGTGCAACCCTATATATAGGGTTAAATTAAGTAAAATCTATAAGTAAATAAGTAAACTTTATAAGGTAAGTGCTGTGCTTAGTCGCTCAGTCTTGTCTGACTCTTTGCGGCCCCATGGACTGCAGTCCTCCAGGCTCCTCTGTCCATGACACTTTCCAGGCAAGAGGACTGGGGGGTGGTCCTGACTGAAGTGAGTTACCAGCAGCACCAGAAGTCATCTCCTGTTCCAGGGGGTCTTCTCAACCCATGGATGGAACTTGGGTCACCTGTGTTCCCTGCGTTGGCAGGCAGATTCTGCACCACTAGCACCACCTGGGAAGCCTCAGGGCATTATTTAGAGTCTTCTTGAACATCTCATGATTATCTTTTTCTGCTAGTAATTAAATAGATATTAATATAATGTATTTTTATTTAAGGAAATAATGTGATGTTTGTCCAAAAGTTTTTACTTTATCTGTACCATATAAATATGATATTTGTAACATGAAACATTTTACCAAGTTTTTTGTAGGCCTGATTTAATCTAATCTTTATTTTTGTTATAAGAGAAATTACTTTTAATACTAATCACCAAAAACTAAAAAAATAATTATTTTTATAGTCCCTCTAATGATAAAACTTTTATTATGGTCTTTTCTTATCTATCCTCCAATCTCAAAGTCCAAACCAATTCTGCTTTGTGATTGGTATTAGAGTGCTTCTTGTCAACACAAATTAACTTAAGATGTGACTGCTTGTGTTCCCTTGTGACATCTTCAAGATAAATAAAAATTCAGAATAAATAAAATCTGAAATAGTTATAGGTATATTGTCAGGATTTACAGTTGAAGTCGATTTTGCTTTTATAGTAAAGTCCTATGGCAGATTTCATTCCAGTCACAAAAGAAAGGCAATGCCAAAGAATGCTCAAATTATCACACAATTGCACTCATCTCACACACTAGCAAATTCAACAGTACATGAACCGTGAACTTCCAGATGTTCAAGCTGGTTTTAGAAAAGACAGAGGAACCAGATATCAAATTGCCAACATCTGTTGTATCATTGAAAAAAGCAAGAGAGTTCCAGAAAAACATCTACTTCTGCCTTATTGACTACACCAAATACTTTGACTGTGTGGATCACAACAAACTGTGGAAAATTCTGAAAGAGATGGGAATACGAGACCATCTGACCTGCCTCCTGAGAAATCTGTATGCAGGTCAGGAAGAAACAGTTAAAAATAGACATGGAACAGCAGACTGGTTCCAAATAGGGAAAGGAGTACATCAAGGCTGTGTATTGTCACCCTGTTTACTTAACTTATATGCAGAATATATCATGAGAAATGCCAGGCTGGTTGAAGCACAAGCTGGAATCAAGATTGCCAGAAGTATCAATGCCGTCAGACATGAGATGACACCACCCTTATGGCAGAAAGCAAAGAGGAACTAAAGAGCTTCTTGATAAAGGTGAAAGACGAAAGTGAAAAAGTTGGCTTAAAACTCAACATTCAGAAAACTAAGATCATGGCATCTGGTCCCATCACTTCATGGCAAGTAGATGGGGAAACAATGGAAACAGTGAAAGACTTTATTTTTTGGGCTCCAAAATCATTGCAGATGGTGACTGCAACTGTGAAATTAAAAGATGCTTGCTCCTTGGAAGGAAAGTTATGACCAACTTAGACAGTATATTAAAAAGCAGAGACATTACCTTGCCAACAAAGGTCTGCCTAGTCAAAGCTATGATTTTTCCATTGGTCATGTATGGATGTGAGAGTTGGACTATAAAGAAAGCTGAGCACCAAAGAATTGATGCTTTTGAATTGTGGTGTTGGAGAAGACTCTTGAGCCTCCCTTGGATTGCAAGGAGATCCAACCAGTCCATCCTAATGGAAATCAGTCCTGAATATTCATTGGAAGGACTGATGCTGAAGCTAAAACTCCAATACTTTGGCCACCTGAAGTGAAGAACTGACTCATTTGAAAAGGACCTGATGCTGGGAAAGATTGAAGGTGGGAGGAGAAAGGTTTGACAGAGGATGAGAAGGTGGGAAGGCATCACTGACTCAATGCACATGAATTTGAGTAAACTCTGGGGGTTGGTGCTGGATAGGGAGGCCTGGCGTGCTGCAGTCCAAGGGGTCGCAAAGAGTTGGACATGACTGAGTGACTGAACAGACTGACTGAATGATAGCAGATATATTTAGTCAATAACAATATTATATAAAACATATTCATAGCAATATGACTGGAAAAATTGTACATGCACAGAAGTAGACTACTTCATTAAGGAATACCATTATAATACAGTTTGTGTAAAGTATGTTTCAGCTTCATATTTGTCAAAGAGGAAGTATTGAGGTTCAACATTTTCCTATTGACACATAAATAGTTCATATTTTTTGTTATGCTGGTCTCCATGGCATTTATCTATGCTTTATTGTTCTTAGAGGGAAAATAATCTTTATGTAGAATTTTAGTTGATCGGACTTTTACAAATAGCATTCTTGTTTTTTTTCTTAGTCACTCTCCTATGATACTATTTTATTCTTATGTAAGAAATCTTCCAGTAAAACCACTGAGTTAGACTTTGAATTCTTGTATTACTATCAATCATATTTTTAGTAGTTTTATTTGAGGTTCAATCGCTATACATGAACCTCAATATTTAACAAGTACAATTTTAGAAAGCATTTTACCAACTTTGTATATTCCAAATGTCACTAACTCTGAAAAACCTTATTCAACATTCCACTTCCTTACGCTCAGTCCCCAAACAGCAAGTAGGCATTCTCTGCTGCCAAAGAATATGATATATATAGTAATTTATTATCTATAAAATGTATGGTAAATTGGGCATACTTCTATATTTTGCTCTACCCTTCTTTGTAACTGGAAGAATTTAATCAAGTATCCAGATAATTTGGCCTTCAAAATATACTTCTACATTGAATGAACAAGTGAACAATTTGACATTTAAAAATCTTCAGAATTTATGTCACTAGAAGATGGTCTAGTTTGCAAGAAAAGGTATAATATGTCTGTTTTCCTTTTAAGCTTTTATATAAAGCTTAAATATAAAGCATTAAGTTTTTATTAGAGCTTTTATATTTTATATAAATAGATACTATATAAATGGTTTATATTATGAAATTAATATCTATGACCAAAAATTAGCAGTAAGTCAGATTCTTGGTCACTGGTATTATGGAAGATAATCGTGTATAGATTTAAACAAAAGTCAATACTTTTTTTTTTTTTAATTTTTTTATTAGTTGGAGGCTAATTACTTCACAACATTTCAGTGGGTTTTGTCATACATTGATATGAATCAGCCATAGATTTACACTTATTCCCCATCCCGAGCCCCCCTCCCATCTCCCTCTCCACCCGATTCCTCTGGGTCTTCCCAGTGCACCAGGCCGGAGCACTTGTCTCATGCATCCCACCTGGGCTGGTGATCTGTTTCACCATAGATAGTATACATGCTGTTCTTTTGAAACATCCCACCCTCACCTTCTCCCACAAAGTTCAAAAGTCTGTTCTGTATTTCTGTGTCTCTTTTTCTGTTTTGCATATAGGGTTATCGTTTACCATCTTTCTAAATTCCATATATATGTGTTAGTATGCTGTAATGTTCTTTATCTTTCTGGCTTACTTCACTCTGCATAATGGGCTCCAGTTTCATCCATCTCATTAGGACTGGTTCAAATGAATTCTTTTGACGGCTGAGTAATATTCCATGGTGTATATGTACCACAGCTTCCTTATCCATTCATCTGCTGATGGGCATCTAGGTTGCTTCCATGTCCTGGCTATTATAAACAGTGCTGCGATGAACATTGGGGTGCACGTGTCTCTTTCAGATCTGGTTTCCTCAGTGTGTATGCCAGAAGTGGTAATTGCTGGTCATATGGCAGTCTATTTCCAGTTTTTTTAAAGGAATCCTCCACACTGTTTTCGCATAGTGGGTTACTAGTTTGCATTTCCCAACCACAGTGTATAGAGGGGTTTTCCCTTTCTCGGCACAGCCTCTCCAGCATTTATTGCTTGTAGACTTTGATTAGCAGCCATCCTGACTGGTGTGTAATGGTACCTCATTGTGGTTTTGATTTGCATTTCTCTAATTATGAGTGATGTTGAGCATCTTTTCATGTGTTTGTTAGCCATCTGTATGTCTTCTTTGGAGAAATGTCTGTTTAGTTCTTGGCTTTGACCCATTTTTTGATTGGGTCATTTATTTTTCTGGAATTGAGCTGCAGGAGTTGCTTGTATATTTTTGAGATTAATCCTTTGTCTGTTTCTTCATTTGCTATTATTTCTCCCAATCTGAGGGCTGTCTTTTCACCTTACTTATAGTTTCCTTTGTTGTGCAAAAGCTTTTAAGTTTCATTAGGTCCCATTTGTTTATTTTTGCTTTTATTTCCAATATTCTGGGAGGTGGGTCATAGAGGATCTTGCTGTGATTTATGTCGGAGAGTGTTTTGCCTATGTTCTCCTCTAGGAGTTTTATAGTTTCTGGTCTTACATTTAGATCTTTAATCCATTTTGAGTTTATTTTTGTGTATGGTGTTAGAAAGTGTTCTAGTTTCATTCTTTTACAAGTGGTTGACCAGTTTTCCCAGCACCACTTGTTAAAGAGGTTGTCTTTTTTCCATTGTATATTCTTGCCTCCTTTGTCAAAGATAAGGTGTCCATAGGTTCGTGGATTTATCTCTGGGCTTTCTATTCTGTTCCATTGATCTATATTTCTGTCTTTGTGCCAGTACCATACTGTCTTGATGACTGTGGCTTTGTAGTAGAGTCTGAAGTCAGGCAGGTTGATTCCTCCAGTTCCATTCTTCTTTCTCAAGATTACTTTGGCTATTCGAGGTTTTTTGTATTTCCATACAAATTGTGAAATTCTTTGGTCTAGTTCTGTGAAAAATACCGTTGGTAGCTTGATAGGGATTGCATTGAATCTATAGATTGCTTTGGGTAGAATAGCCATTTTGACAATATTGATTCTTCCAATCCATGAACACGGTATGTTTCTCCATCTGTTGTGTCCTCTTTGATTTCTTTCATCAGTGTTTTATAGTTTTCTATGTATAGGTCTTTTGTTTCTTTAGGTAGATATACTCCTAAGTATTTTATTCTTTTTGTTGCAATGGTGAATGGTATTGTTTCTTTAATTTCTCTTTCTGTTTTTTCATTGTTAGTATATAGGAATGCAAGGGATTTCTGTGTGTTAATTTTATATCCTGCAACTTTACTATATTCATTGATTAGTTCTAGTAATTTTCTGGTAGAGTCTTTAGGGTTTTCTATATAGAGGATCATGTCATCTTTTATTTTTATGATAGTAATAATGCCTGTTATGAAAAGTATCAATTCTGGAAAACTAAGAGTAGAAACAAGATGAAGTGTTAGAAAGTTCCTGCAGATGTCTGGTTATAAGCTAATGGTGGCTTAGTGTAGGGTTAAAATATCATTAATAGAAATTAATGAAGTAGGTATACATTTTAGAAGTACAGTCAAGCAGTGAAGTTAACTGTGGGATGGGATATTAAAAAGTGAAGGTAACTCACTAATAAACAAAGCTAACTCATAGATTGGTGACTCAAGTAAAAGTACAACTGACTGAGATGGTGAAGACTAGAAGAGGAGTGTTCAGGTGGGATGGGACATCAAGGTTTCTTTTTAACTGTATTAAGTTTGGGATCATTAAAATACATATACATGAAGACATCATAATGCGGCTACAAGTACCAGAGGAGAGCTCAGAAAGAGCTGAGCCCCATGAACAGAGACATAAGACTTACCAGCAAGTAGATAAGGTAGCTCTGACATTCACTGATCACCCAAATATCCCTGTGTTTCCCCCAGTTTACCAGACTTTTTTTAGGTGGGGCCATGTGATTAATCACAGTTCTGCTGAAAGACTGTAATTGAAAATAATACTTGTCATTATCAGATCAAATCTTTTAAGTGTCAGTGTGTAACACATGAGCTCTCTCCTTTTCTCTGGTGACCTAGATGATCATGTTTTCTTATGATACACTAAATTATTGTAGAATGTTCACCAACCTGGCTTCCTGAATAACTATTAAGTTTTGTATGTCTGTTAGAGTTTAGGGGCAGTCCTAAGATGGCAGAGAAATAGGACAGGGAGATCACTTTCTCCCCCACAAATTAATTGAAAGATCGTTTGAATGCTGTACAACTTCCACAAAACAACTTCTGAACCCTAGTGGAGGACACCAGGCACCCAGAAAGGCAGCCCATTCTCTTTGAAAGGAGGCAGGGCAAACTATAAAAGACAAAAAGAGAGACAAAAGAGTTAGGGACAGAGACCCATCCCGGGGAGGGAGTCGTTTCCAAACAACAGGAAACCCTCTCACCGGCAGGTCTCTGGGGAGTTTTGGAATCGCAGAGGGCAACATAACTGGGAGGAAAAACAAAACAAAACAAAACAAACAAAACACAGAATACATGCCTAACTGCAACTCTCAGTAGAGAAGTAGCCCAGATGCTCATGTCTATCACCAACAAATGGGGGCTGGACAGGGAGGTGTGGGTTGCTTCCTCAGGGTAAGGACCAGGACCGAATGCCCCAAGGACAATCTGAGAGAGTTAATGTGAGACAGCAACCCAAATTGGGATAGCCAGAGAGAGGGGGAAAAAAGAGAGAGAGAGAGAGAGAGAGAGAACTTTCCCTCGAAAAGCTCTAACCTAAGGCACAGCCTGGCTCACTCACAGAATAAAGGATTGAGCAAACACCACAGGACAGCAAGCCAGCTGTGGACTGGCCCATTCTATGCTGGAGGCAGAGAGGCAGGCGGGTTATAGCCAGAGCTAGAAGGCAAGGAGATGGCATCCTCTACCAAACTGTGAGCAGGCTCACAGTTGCTAACCAAGTCTTCCTGGGATCCTGCACAGTTGACATCTGCCAGGAGGGTCGCAGCCAGAGGTCAGCTCCCCAGAGGAGACACACAGCACACCTGAGATGGTGCTCTCGCAGCACTCCTGGGGAAACCAAGCGGCTGGAGGCAGGGAGGTGATTAAGATGCACAGCCTACCTGGGACAGCATGCTCGCTAAGCGCATGGTTGCCCGAGCTGCTCGGACCTGGCAAGGGCACGAAACACACGCCCAAGCAAGCCTGTGTCTTTGTGGAGTACCTGAGAACTTGAATCTGAGCAGCTTAGATCTGGAGAGTGCACAAAATGCAGGGCCCGCTTTGGACAATTTCCCCTGCAGAGCAACCTGGAGCCTGAGCAGTGTAGACTGGGAAAGCACATACTGCCATGGGCAAACCCAGTGTGGTCCATACACGGTGAACACTCCCCACACAGGCCAGTAATATTTGTTTGCAGTATTCCTCCCTCCCCACAGCACAAGTGAGCCTGAATAAGTGACCACCTTTGCCCCCTTGTGTCAGGGTGGAAATTAGACCCTGAAGAGATTTGCAAACAGAGGAAGCCAAAATAAACAAAGAAGAGGAAACCATTCTGGAAGTGACAGGTGCGAGAGATTAAAACCCTGTAGCTAGCATTGACTAAGCATTGGAAGGGGCCTATAGACCTTGGAAGAAATGTAAACTGGAACAAGGAACTATCTGAAACTTAACTGACCCCACACTGCTCTCAACAGCTCCAGAGACATTCCTAGATATATTTTTACCATTATCATTTTAAAATTTTTGTTTAAGTTCTTTATTACTCCTTTAATTTCCATTTTTATAATCTACTATTACCTTGCAAAAAAAAAAAAACCCTATTTTTAAAGCGAATTTCATATTTTTAAAATAATTTTTGTGAAAAAAAAATTCCAACAAACAAAACCCCAGGATTAGATGACTTCACAGGTGAATTCTACCAAAATTTTACAGAAGAGCTAACACCTATCCTACTCAAACCCATGAACGGTATGAAAAAGCAAAAATGTAGGACTCTGAAAGATAAACTCCCCAGGTCAGTAGATGCCCAATATGCTACTGGAGATCAGTGGAAAAATAATTCCAGAAAGAATGAAGGGATGGAGCCAAAGAAAAAACAACAACCAGTTGTGAATGGGACTGGTGATAGAAGCAAGGCTCAATGCTGTAAAGAGCAATATTGCATAGGAACCTGGAATGTTAGGTCCATGATTCAAGGCAAATTGGAAGTGGTCAAACAGGAGATGGCAAGAGTGAACATTGACATTGACATTGACATTGACAGTGAACTAAAATGGACTGGAATGGGTGAATTTAATTCAGATGACCATTGTATCTTTTTTTTTTTTTCTTTTTTTTTGACCCCATTGACTGTAGCCCGCCAGGCTCCCCTGTCCATGGGATTCTCCCCTGTCCATGGGATTCTCCAGGCAAGAATACTGGAGTGGGTTGCCATTTCCTCCTCCAGACCATTGTATCTACTACTGTGGGCAGGAAACCCTTAGAAGAAATGGAGAAGCCATCATATTCAACAAAAGAGTCTGAAATGCGGTATTTGGATGCAATCTCAAAAAATGACAGAATGATCTCTGTTCATTTCCAAGGCAAACCATTCAATATCATGGTAATCCAAGTCTATGCCCCAACCAAACTCTGACGAAGCTAAAGTTGAACAGTTCTATCAAGACCTACAAGACCTTCTAGAACTAACACCCAAAAAAGATGTCGTTTTCATTATAGGGGACTGGAATGCAAAAGTAGGACTTTGAGAAACACCTGGAGTAACAGGTAAATTTGGCCTTGGAGTACAGAATGAAGCAGGGAAAAGGCTAATAGAGTTCTGCCAAGAGAACACATAGGTCATAGCAAATACCCTCTTCCAACAACACAAGAGAAGACTGTACACATGTGTCAGGGAATGTTTGATGGGAGGATTCCTACATGCTATCTCTCTTGAGTCCTTTGTCCCTCTTCAAGTGGAACAGCATGCTGCTCCCAGGGACTGAGGTCATTGTGTGAGGCAAGCATGAGTCTCCTTTAGTAAACATTCTCCTTAGGGCAAAACAGCTTAATCTCCTTCCCCTTTCTTGAGATATGGATTGTCTTCTGACCTTGTGACTAACATTACCCCTTGTTCCCTTGGTAACGGTTGCTGTACATTTGGTTTTCTGATCTCTATCATTCCCAAAGAAGCTTCTTGTACTGCAGCCTATATATACTCATAAAAAAAATCATTAAAGCACCTTTGCTCCATCAGAGCTTAAGTCCCCGGGTCTTTTTTGTCTCTCTCTCTCTTTCTCTCTTTCACTTTCTTATCGTCGACTCCGCACCACAAGGTTCCAGTCCATTAAAGGACCCCAACAAATGGCGCCCGAACAGGGACACTGGTATACGTGACATATCGGGTGGAGTGACTCAGTGACCTATTGAGGTCGGTAAGTACTAAGGCATGGGTTAAACGGCTGGCCAGCCCCATTATTTTTCTACTTTACTTCACCATTTGTTTAAATTTCAGGGACTTCTGGCTTCACGGCAATGAATAGAGGCTTGCCTTCAAACAGTAGTTGAACATAATCCTTAGTTTCCTGATAAATGCAGTTTTGATTTAGAAATTTGGCTCCAGGTCAAAGAAAATGTTAAATGAGCAGCCAAACAAGGAAAAAATATTCCAATTGATCTCTAGCCCCTATGGGCTCTTATTAAAGCTGTAATTCTGCCATTTCAAGGTACATTCTAGCCCTTCCAATATTCAGCAACAGACAGAACACTTATTACATAAATATAAATTAAATGATTAAACTTTACAAAAGGCCCAATTAAAACAATACAAAATATCTCAAAATTTTCTTACTAGCCCTGCCCTGGCTGCTCCAAATGCTTCTCCTCTGCCAACAGTCGCAACTCCAAAAGTCTCTCATTTGTTGGAACCTAATAAAAAGTTATACTAATTTTTAAACTAGATTAAAAACTGCTATTTCCCGCACTGTAATCAGAAAAGACGCTAAAAGACAGCTAGAGAGATTACTTGCTTATGAGAATACAAATCAGGAATGTCAAAGAGCTATCGCTCCAATTCGTGAGACTGGAACTATTATTGATTATTTGAAAGCTTGTCGCAATCTAGGATCAGAAACTCAAAAGATGCAAATGCTGATTGAGGCAATGGCTGCTACCTTTAGAAAGGAAAATGAAAGATGCTTTAATTGTGGAGATAAAAATCATTTAAAAAGGGGCTGCCCTAAGAAGGCTAATAAAATACCAAGAAATTTGCCCTTGCTGCCGTAGAAGAATGCACTGGGCCAAAAGTTGTAAATTTAAATTTGATATTGATGGAAAACCTATTCCAGGAAACTCCAAACAGGAACAAATTCTATCTTTTCCCTCAAACCCTCAACATCCGGCAGTGCTGCCGTCGATATACCAGCCCTAAATGATTTTTTCCTTTACCCCCAAACAGTCCCTACTAGAGTGCCTACTGGACCTTTTGGACCCCTGCCCCCACAAACTTTTGGTCTTTTGCTTGGCTGATCTAGTCTGACTTCTAAAGGAATTACTGTTCACCCTGAAATAATTGATTCAGATTATAAAGGAGAGATTCAAATTCTGATGTCATCTCAGATTCTATGGCAATTCAAAAAGGGGGACAAAATTGCTCAATTACTTCCTTTACCTTACATTTCTATTAATTCCTCTAATAATGTACAGACAGATGGGTTTGAGAGTACAGATCAAAAACAATCCTTATGGACATCATTGGTATTTATATATGTCCAACCAAATATAAATATCAAAATTAATGGTAAAAGATTTTCTGGTCTCCTCGGCACTGGATCTAATATTATTATTATTTCCAAACACTTGTGGCCCAAATCCTGACCTTACAAAAGGTCTCTTGCCAAATTGCAGAAATTTCTCAAACCAAAGTACAAGAAATTTATCAAAATATTCAAATCTACCCATATGACAGACCAAAAGGCCAACCTACAACATTAAGACCTTATGTGATAGATGCACCCCTTAATCTAAGAGGAAGGGACTTACTTATGCAATGGCAAACTCAGATATACATTCCACATTTTTCCTAGGGGCCACTGCTCATTTAACAAACAAAACAATTATTAAAATAACTGAGAAAAATTATGAGCCTATTTGGACAAAGCAATGGCCCCTTATGAAAGAAAAATTACAAGCTACTAAAAAACTTATAAACACACAATTAAAATTGAAACATATTGAGAAATCTTGCACTTTTTAGAACTGCCCTATTTTTGTTATAAAAAACAAACAAACAAACAAACAAACAAAAAAAACATAACAAATGGTGTCTCTTAACAGAGTTTAGAAAAGTTAATTCTTTTATGAAACCTATGGGTGCATTGCAACCAGAGATCCCATCACCTATTACTATTCCTCAAAATTGGCACATTATTATTACTGATTCACAAGATTGCTTTTTTAATATACCTTTACACCCTTTAGACCGGGAGAGTTTAACTTTCTCTCTCCCTTATCCTAATCACTTCAGGCCTCGTAAAAGATTTCAATAGACTATGTTACCTCACGGTATGCTTAAAAGTCCTGCCACTGCTGCTGCTAAGTCACTTCGGTCATGTCCTACTCCATGCGACCCCATGGATGTCAGCACGCCAGGCTCCCCCGTCCCTAGGATTCTCCAGACAAGAGTACTGAAATAGGGTGCCATCGCCGTCTCCATAACAGTCCTAGTGTTTGTCAAAATGTTGTAGCCAAGGCTTTACTTCCTATGTGACAGCAATTCCCTCATGCGTATATCATTAATAATATACCATAGCTACAAAAAAGAGAAATGATATTTTTGACACTGAATGGCTATGATATTCTTTAGACTCCGGAGAAAACTGATGAAAATAAAATCTTTTTAAAATTGCAAAACCGATTCTTCTTGCACGTGCAGTTAAGAAAAGGTTAACTTGTTAAAATATTCTTTTTTTTTTTTTTGGAGCTCCAGTTATGCCTGAGAAACAAAAATAGGCCTAAGAAAAAACCTTAAGTTAGCTCTTATCATGTCCTTGGGATACACAGCCCACTCTATCCAGGACTCCAGCCATTAACAAATTGGTAGAGCTCAAAATAAATAAATAAAACAAAAAGATATTTTAAATTTCAAACGGAAAACTATGCCTATGTATCTAAAATTATCTATGTCTCAATGTATGTCTTTCTTTTTAGATAGTGTAGAATTAATGAGCTCTATTTGGATTCAGCTTTACATAAACTGAAGGGTGTTCAATGTTAGGTATAATGTTTATTTAATGTGAATGTGATTTAAATATAATTATTTGTTAATCTAGTTGGGACATGTCTTGAGTCATCAACATTATATAATACTTTTATTATGCCTTGGTTTAAGGTAAACTAAGTTTGTCAACAAAAAGGTAACTCTTTATATATATATATACACAAATATATAGATGAGATAAAAACTTTTAGATAAGCTCTTAGAAATAATTGTAGTTTTGATAGAATGATCTATTATCTATAATCTGGAGCCGTCTCTTGGGATTAGAGTGACTTAGGTTTCTAGAGTTGTGCTAAACTAAGCAGTAGAAGTTTGTTGAATGGCTGGGTCATTTCCAAATGAAGTAGAATTTTGAAGTGTTAATTGCTGAACATTGGCTTACTCTTAAAAGAGGTTTTTCTTGCAAAAGAGCTGAAGAGATTTTGAGCTGTTAAAGAATATAAATATATATTTATATAAGAATAAATATATATATAATATAATATGATTTGACAAATATGTTCAACAGTCTATAAAATGCTAACATACAAGACATTTCATGGTTGCTATAAAAAAGTAAAATATATGCTTTTAATAAAAAGATATAAGAAATAGCAAATAAAATGATGAATACAAAAATATTTTTTTTTGTTAAAACATTTATTATAAAATAAAATGGTATTTACATAAGCTTTACTAGACTAGTTTTTCATTGTCGTTCTAGCTACAGCAAATGTTCTTTCTCCAAATTAAACCAAATTAGAAACAAGAGAAAAATCCTGGGAAAACAATATTTAACAGAATTAACTTTGGTCAGCAGATACATTCAGACTGCAAATATGTTAGAAAATACAGTTGAAATGCTTAGGTGGATCATAATGAAAACCACAAAGTATGATATGTTTATTTGAAATAAACATTACATTTGTTTATTGTGCTATCATACTTTGTTTTGGCCTTTTAACTTTTAAAGATATTTAGTACTAGAATTTTAAAAAGGCTTATGACAAATGAAGAAAAATTTTATGACAAATTGATGTAACTCATTGTCCTGAACTTTCTTCCTCTTCCTTCTTATATGTCTCGATCAATACAAATTCTTCTTTTCTAGGGGAAACACCTCTCTAAGGTAAGACTACACAACATGTTATAACCCACCCATCAACTTACTTCACGATAATGAGAACACCTATTTCTATAAAAACAGACAATGACTCTGCCTATATTTCTAAGCAGTTCAAACAATTTTTACATTCATTCTCTATTAAACAGATTGCAGACATTCCTTATAGTCCACAAACACAAGACATGATTGGACAAACACATTACACACTGTAACTACAAATAAAAAATTAAATAAGAAAAAATACACAAGAACACTTTTGTCTTCCTTGTCCAGAACAAACTTTACTAGATTCTGGTGTAGTGTAGTCTTTAAGCCTATAACTATTGTTGGCGTGACTTTATTTCTGTTCCCAATCTGTAAGATTCTTAAAGCAGGGCAAAAACGACATTAAAAAAAAAAAAAAAAAAGACACCATTTCCCAAATGGATTATTTGTTCCTAAGAATATAAAAAATGTGGAATGTTTGCCTTCTTTTCAGGTCTGTCTTGAAAGTGTAATCATCCTCTTTAACACACTAAACAGTGAGATTCAACAGTTGCTAAGCTACATTTCTTTTTCAAAGACAAGGTCAAATATATTTGGATGTGAGCAACATTTCATTTGTCAAGTTGTTCTACATCACCTTTTCAATAATTTCACTTAAGAAAAAATATTTAAATGGTTACTCCTAATCCTTTGCCCTAAATAACACAAACCACAGCCAAATACCAGTCCCAAACAGATTTCTGAATGTTTTTTTCCTTTTGGACTGAAATATTTCCTAAGAATGTTTTCATCATTATCGCTTTCCTCTCTTTTTATAACTATTGTTAATATAGCCTTATTTGTTTTAAAGTTTTTAAACTTACCACAAAGAGATGTTTTGACAAAAGCAAAAAACAAACAAACAAAAAAAGAAGTTTTAAAACATTATAAGACACTTCCTTTCCTTTGCCCACTTGATATCAAGACGGGTTAACTAATCAATAAAAATCTAAGAAACTAATCTTACAGGGAAAGGATATGGTTCTATTTCTCCAGATGGATCCAACGAGCTCACATGACTTCCTCTTCAAAAGATTCAACCTAAGGGGCGCCCAACATTCAGACTAGAGATAAAACAACAAAAAACCCAGGAAAAAAGAATTCCAATATAAGCCATGGCGACATTAAAAATTTCCAAAAAATGCCACACTCGACATCATCGACCTTATAATCTCCCTACTTGGAGACAGATAAAAACCCTTACTAACTAAACTAAAAACCTGATTTCTCAATAAGAAATGCCTCAAAATCCTAAAAATATTTTTCTTCGCTCTGCTTGCTTTGCTTGCTTTTACTTCCCCCGCTCAGGCTGACCTGATTGATCACACTTACTAGGCTTATATACCTAACCCCCCTCTTTTATTGTAGGTTGTAAAATAGACAGATATAAAACCAATCACATCCACTAATGGGTCAACACATATGCTCCCTCCTTAGAACTGGAGGGGCCCTCTCATCCTGAAAAAAAAAAAAAAAAACTAATTAATATCGTTCTAGGTTATAAAGTCCTTCCTTTATGTATGGGCCCAACAAAATTATGTATAAACATTAGTCGACAAACTTGGGCTTTCGTCCTGCCTCCAGAAAAGGATTTTCAGACACTACTTAGATTATTTACTGCCCTTTCTTTGTCAGTGAACCATGTTTATACTACAAAAACTTTAGAGAAAGAATTAGAAAAAGAACAAAAAACAACATGCCAAGGGTTTACTAATAAGAACTTTAAATATATTCCTGTTCATTGAGACAAATGTCAAGCCAAACCAAAAAAATTAATGTTTATAGCTAATCATACAATGTCAATTGGGGACCCCATAGTATGTGGTTATTAAACTGCTCAAATGATATTAACAATACTATGTATGATTATATTACTCAAGTAACATAGAAGGTTACTAATACTACAATGGAACATTACCATGACAGAGGAC
Organism: Cervus canadensis; assembly: GCF_019320065.1. Taxonomy (NCBI): domain Eukaryota; kingdom Metazoa; phylum Chordata; class Mammalia; order Artiodactyla; family Cervidae; genus Cervus; species Cervus canadensis. Next base: position 1,199,360 of record NC_057392.1, on the reverse strand, counting down.
TTCTTGGCTAGCTTGGTGATAAAATGGCCCCCACCTCGTCCTCAAATCATCTTTGATAAACAGATTGGGCCTAAACAATGGGACATCTAAAAACTTGCTACAAACACCGAAAAACTTGAGACTTAGACCAGACATTCCACAGGGACCAATCACAGCTATAGCAATTATTTCTTTCGCTATAATCAATCATATTTTATACAAGCCTGTGTTCCATTTCCTTTTGTTATAGCTATAAGAAACTTACAATTCAATAAGACTATATGTTCTGTAACTTGCATAAATTGCAGATTATGTACTTAACTCCTCTATTTCCTTAAGATATGATTCTCTTTTAATTCTTCGATCTCAACGTAGTCTATGGTTACCAATAAATCTCCAACGGCCCTGGGAAGAAGGTCCCATGGCTGGATTTGCTTCCCGGTTGCTTACTAAATTGCTCCGGTGATCTAAATGATTCATTGGATGGCTGATTTTTAGTATTTTGAGATTAATAGCCATTTGCACCACTGCTGCTGTCACTGGTGTTGCTTTACAAACCTCTATTCAGACACATAATTTTATTCAAAATTGGACTAAAGATGCCCATACTATATGGGCCACTCAGACTCAGATAGATGAGAAAATTAAAAAAAAAAAAAAATACAAAAACTGAAAACAGCCATCAAATGGGTTAGAAATCAATTAACAGATGTATAAAAACAGATGATGCTAAAATGTGATTAAAATTCTACTCAATTTCCTGTTACTCCTGTTCATTTCTATAATAATGGCTACAACTAGAAACAAATCAAGTTTCATTTTTAAAACATATATGATAATGCCTTTCTGAATGTACAGTTATTACAAAAAAAATATTTGAAACCTTTTCTAATAATCTGCCCTCTTCCATTGATATAAAAACTTTAGCTAGACAATTAGCTGATCAATTATCTGGGCTAGACCCACGTAAATAGTTTCAAAGTCTTACTCATAACATTAGATCTAGAACCATAATTTTGGTGATTGTCTTAACAATTATATTTGTTGTCTACCGTTGCCTTCATGCAAAGATTGTCAAAACTAAACAAACTCTGATGGTCAAAACTCTTCTTACAAATATAAATAAATAAGTGAGAATTGTCAGGAAATGTTTGATGGGAAGATTCCTACATGCTGTCTCTCATGAGTCCTTTGTCCCTCTTCAAACAAAACAGCACGCTGCTCCCAGGGACTGAGGTCATTGTGTGAGACAAACATGAGTCTCCTTTAGTAAACATTCTCCTTAAGACAAAACAGCTTAATCTCCTTCCCCTTTCTTGAGATATAGATTGTCTCCTGACCTTGTGACTAACATTACCCCTTGTTCCCTTGGTAACGGTTGCTGTACATTTGGTTTTCTGATCTCTATCATTCCCAAAAAAAGTTTCTTGTACTGCAGCCTATATATACTCATAAAAAAATCATTAAAGCACCTTTGCTCCATCAGAGCTTAAGTCCCCGGGTCTTTTTTGTCTCTCTCTCTCTCTCTTTCACTTTCTTATCGTTGACTACACACCACAAGGTTCCAGTCCATTAAAGGACCCCAACACACATGGACATCACCAGATGATCAACAATGAAAACAGATGGATTATATTTTGCAGCCAAAGATGGAGAAGCTCTATACAGTCAGCAAAAACAAGATTGGGACCTGACTGTGGCTTGGATCATGAACTCCTTATTGCCAAATTCAGACTGAAATTGAAGAAGTGGAGAAAACAACTAGACCACTTGGGTAGGACCTAAAAATCACTTAGGAATCACTTAGGAATATATAGTGGAAGTGAGAAATAGATTTAAGGGACTAGATCTGATAGACAGTGTGACTGATGAACTGTAGATGGAAGTTCATGACATTGTACAGGAGACAGGAATCAAGACCATCCCCAAGAAAAAAGAAATTCAAAAAAGGAAAATGGCTGCCTGAGGAGGCCTTACAGATAGCTGTGAAAAGAAGGGAAGCGAAAAACAAAGGGGAAAAGGAAAGATATTCCCACTTGAATGCAGAGTTCCAAAGAATAGCAAGTAGAGATAAGAAAGCCTTCCTCAGCAGTCAATGCAAAGAAATAGAGGAAAACAATACAATGAGGAAGACTAGAGATCTCTTCAAGAAAATTAGAGATACCAAGGGAACATTTCATGCAAAGATGGGCTCAATATAGGACAGAAATGGTATGGACCTAACAGAAGCAGAAGATATTAAGAAGAGGTGGCAAGAATACACAGAAGAACTGTACAAAAAAGATCTTCATGACCCAGATAATCATGATGGTGTGATCACTCACCTAGAGCCAGACATCCTGGAATGTGAGGTCAAGTGGGCCTTAGGAAGTATCACTATGAACAAAGCTAGTGAAGGTGATGGAATTCCAGTTGAACTATTTCAAATCCTGAAAGATGATGCTGTATTGTGTTCCACTCAATATGCCAGCAAATTTGGAAAACTCAGCAGTAGCCACAGGACTTTAAAAAGTCAGTTTTAATTCCCATCCCAAAGAAAGGAAATGCCAAAGAATGCTCAAACTACTGCACAATTGCACTCATCTCACATGCTAGTAAAGTGATACTCAAAATTCTCCATGCCAGGCTTCAGCGATATGTGAACTGTGAACTTCCAGATGTTCAAGCTGGTTTTAGAAAAGGCAGAGGAACAAGAGATCAAATTGCCAACATCCACTGGATCACTGAAAAAGCAAGAAAGTTCCAGAAAAAACATCTATTTCTGCTTTATTGATTATGCCAAAGCCTTTGACTGTGTGGATCACAATAAACTGTGGGAAATTCTGAAAGAGATGGGCATACCAGTCCTCAAGACCTGCCTCTTGAGATACCTGTATGCGGGTCAGGAAGCAACAGTGAGAATTGGACATGGGACAACAGACTGGTTCCAAATAGGAAAAGGAGTACATCAAGGCTGTATATTGTCACCCTGCTTATTTAACTTATATGCAGAGTACATTATGAGAAATGCTGGGCTGGAAAAAGCACAAGCTGGACTCAAGATTTCCAGTAGAAATATCAATAACCTCAGGTATACACATGACCCCACCTGTATGGCAGAACGTGAAGAACCAAAAAGCTTGTTGATCAAAATGAAGGAGGAGAGCAAAAAAGTTGGCTTAAAGCTCAACATTCAGAAAACTAAGATCTTGGCATCCAGTCCCATCACTTCATGGCAAATAGATGGGGAAACAGTGGAAACAGTGGCTAATTTTATTTTTCTGGGCTCCAAAATCACTGCAGATGATGATTGCAGCCATGAAATTAAAAGACACTTACTGCTTGGAGGGAAAGTTATGACCAACTTAGACAGCACATTGAAAAGCAGAGACATTACTTTGCCAACAAAGGTCCGTCTAGTCAAGGCTATGGTTTTTCCAGTAGTCACGTATGGATTTGAGAGCTGGACTCTAAAGAAAACTGAGTGCCAAAAAATTGATGCTTTTGAACTGTAGTGTTGGAGAAGACTCTTTGAGTCCCTTGAACTTCAAGAAAATCCAACCAGTCCATTCTAAAGGAGATCAGTCCTGGGTGTTCATTGGAAGGACTGATATTGAAGCTGAAACTCCAATACTTTGGCCACCTGATGCGAAGAGCTGATTCATTTGAAAAGACCCTGATGCTGAGAAAGATTGAGGGCAGGAGGAGAAGGGTACGACAGAAGATGAGATGGTTGGATGGCATCATTGACTTATGATGGACATGGGTTTGGGTGGACTCCAGGAGTTGGTGATGTACAGGGAGGCCTGGCATGATGCGGTTCATGGGTTCACAAAGAGTTGGACATGACTGAATGACTGAACTGAACTGAACTCAAACTCTTCCAGAAAATTTCAGAGGAAGGTAAAATGACAAACTCATTCTAAGAGGCCACCATCACCCTAATACCAATACCAGACAAGGATGCCACAAAAAAAGAAAACTATAGGCCATTATCACTGATGAACATAGATGTAAAAATCCTCAACAAAATTCTAGCAAATGGAATCCAACAGCACATTAAAAAGTGGGCTTTATCCCATGGATGCAAGGATTCTTCACCATTTGCAAATCAAACAATGTGATACACCACATTAACAAATTGAAGGATAAAAAACATATGATTATCTCAATAGATGCAGAGAAAGCCTTTGGCAAAATTCAACATCCATTTTTGATAGAAACCCCCAGAAGGCAGACATAGAAGGAACATACCTCAACATAGTAAAAGCCATATATGGTAAACCCACAGCAAACATTATTCTCAATGATGAAAAATTGAAAACATTTCCCCTAAAGTCAGGAATAAGACAAGTGTACCCACTCTCACCACTAATATTCAATACATTTTTGGAAGTTTTAGCCACAGCAATCAGGGAAGAAAAAAAAATAAAAGGAATCCAGATTGGATAAGAAATAAAACTCTCACTATTTGCAGATGACATGATCTTCAACATAGAAAACCCTAAAGACACCACCAGAAAATTACTAGAACTAATCAGTGAATATGACAAAGTTGCAGGATATAAAATTAACACACAGAAATTTATTGCATTCCTATACACTAACAATGAGTAAACAGAAAGAGAAATTAAGGAAAGAATTCCAATCAGCATTGTGACAAAAATAATAAAATACTTAGGAATAAATCTATCTAAAGCAACAAAAGACCTATATATAGCAAACTATAAAACACTGATGAAAGAAATCAAAGATGATACAGATAGATGGAAAAATATACCATGTTCATAAATTGGAAGAACCAATGTAGTGAAAATGAGTATACTACCCAAAGCAATCTATAGATTCAAAGTAATCCCTATCAAGTTACCAATGGCATTTTTCACAGAACTAGAAAAAATAATTTCACAATTGGTATGGAAACACAAAAAACCTTGAATAGCCAAAGCAATACTGAGGGAAAAAAAAAAAATGGAACAGGAGGAATCAACCTGTCTGACTTCAGACTATGCTATAAAGCTACAGTCATTAAGACAGTATGGTACTGGCACAAAGACAGAAATATAGATTAATGGAACAAAATAGAAAGCCCAGAGATAATTCCATGCACCTATGGACACCTTATCTTTGACAAAAGAGGCAAGAATATACAATGTAGAAAAGACAATCTCTTTAACAAGTTGTGCTGGTAAACTGGTCAACCACTTGTAAAAGAATGAAACTAGAACACTTTCTAATACCATATAGAAAAATAAATTCAAAGTGGATTAAAGATCTAAATGTAAGACCAGAAACTATAAAACTCATAGAGGAAAACATAAGCAAAACACTCTCTGACATAAATCAGACCAGGATACTCTATGACCCACCTCCCAGAATAATGTAAATAAAAGCAAAACTAAACAAATGGGGCCTAATTAAACTTAAAAGCCTTTGCACAACAAAGGAAACTATAAGCAAGTTGAAAAGACAGCCTTCACAATGGTGGAAAATAATAACAAACAAAGCAACTGACAAAGAATCTCAAAAATATTCAGGTAGCTCATGCAGCTCAATTCCAGAAAAATAAACAACCCAATCAAAAAATAGGCCAAAGAACTGAACAGACACATCTCCAAAGAAGACATACAGATGGCTAACAAACACATGAAAGATGCTCAACATCACTCATTATCAGAGAAATGCAAATCAAAACCACAATGAGGTACCATCTCACGTCGGTTCAGAATGGCTGCTATCAAAAAGTCTACAAACAATAAATGCTGGAGATGGTGTGGAGATAAAGAAACCCTCTTACACTGTTGGTAGGGATGCAAACTAGCACAGCCACTATAGAGAACAGTGTGGAGATTCCTTTAAAAACTGGAAATAGAACTGCCATATGACCCAGCAATCCCTCTGCTGGGCATACACACTGAGGAAACCAGAATTGAAAGAGACGTATATACCCTAATGTTCATCACAGCATACACACTGAGGAAACCAGAATTGAAAGAGATGTATATACCCCATTGTTCATCACAGCACAGTTTGCTGTTTACAATAGCTAAGACATGGAAGCAACCTAGATGTCCATCGGCAGATGAATGGATAGGAAAGCTGTGGGACATATACACAATGGCATATTACTCAGCTATTAAAAAGGATGCATTTGAATCAGTTGTAACGAGGTGGATGAAACTGGAGTCTATTATACAGAATGGAATAAGTCAGACAGAAAAACATCAATACAGTATATTAATGCATACATATGGAATTTAGAAAGATGGTAATGATGACCCCATATGCAAGACAGCAAAAGAGACACAGATGTAAAGGACAGACTTTTGGACTCAGTGGGAGAAGGCAAGTGTGGGATGATTTGGGAGAACAGCATTGAAACATGTGTATTATCATATGTGAACTAGATCACCAGTTCAGGTTCAATGCATGATACAGGGTGCTCAGGGCTGGGGCACTGGGATGACCCTTAGGGATTGGGTGGGGAGGGAGGTGGGAGAGGTCAGGAGGGGGACACATGTATACCCATGGCTGATTCATGTCAATGTGTGGCAAAAACCACTACAATATTGTAAAGTAATTAGCCTCCAAATAACATAAATAAATTAATTTTTTTAAAAAGAATTTAAATGAAGATATCAAGTGAATTTAAAGCAGTGATACAATCTAAAGATGCATATTTGGAAATTATCAGCATATAGATGTTTCTAAGTGCTGACAAAGATTTTGAGCTTGACAAGACTTTAATGGGGTTCCTGAATCTTCTCCTAGGTCCATGCACTTCCTTATAAATCTAGTTTTTGGAAAACCCCTGCTAAGTCATCTTCAATATCCGGTAAGTTTTTTTTTTACTTCCTCCACCCCTCAAATGATATCTGGTCACTCTGTCCTGCCTTCAGCAAAAATCCTATTGGGTCAGTTTAGCCAGAACCTCCTTTATTCCTGATGTTTCTTCTTAATAATTTCCATCCACTGACTGCCCATCCTGCTCTAAGCTATAAATTCCCACTTGCCCATGCTGTGTTCTGAATTGAGCCCAACTTCTTACCACTGTAAAATCCTATTTCAATGGTTTCTATCTTATTTTAATTAACCTAATAAAATTTGCTTCACCATCTTTAACAAACATTAATAAATAATGTTAGTTCAATAATATACAGAATGAATGAGATGAGGAAGTGATTAAAGGTAAGAGAAAACAGTCTATAAAAACTGAGCCCAGAGACATTAAGAAAAACCAAATATAAAGGAGGGATACTAGTAAAGGGATTGAGAAAAAAAAAAAAAAAAAAAAAGCTAGATGAGAGGAAATCTCCAGAGTGTGGTACTCTGAAAGCAAATAGAAAATATACATATAGAAAATATTTGAATAGGAGAAATAGACTACCACACACTGTTCATTTTGCAGGTAAAATTTACATCTGAATTGACTGTTGCATTTAGGGGGACATTTATGGCTTTGAAACACAAGTTTGGAAGAGCAAGAGGTATAAAAAACTAATTTTAGGAAATTAAAAAAAAAAAAAAGAACTGGAAAGAGAGAAATTATATCCAAAGTTTGATGACAACAAATTCAGGAGATATTTTTTCTGGAAGATAAAACAGATACATTGTTAGTGTTATCACAAAGTGAGGATTTAGAGTCAGTAGATTCTCTTAAGGTGCAAGAAATAACTGCATATTTTTATGCTCATGAAAATAATTTGCTAGAAAAGGAAAAATGGATGATTAGGAAAATGCAAAGTGAGTTTTTTTTGTTGTTGCTGTCGCTGTTTGTTTGTTTGTTTTTACTTTGGGGACAACCTGAAATAATGTCTCTGTGTAAAGAACACATGATGTTGTCCACTGCATAGTAAGAATTCTACTGTGAGTGTACCATGGAGAACTCTTGGTTTGTAACAGGAGAGGAGGTAGATTAGCATGCTACATATGCAGTTTGACAAAACAGTTAGCATTACATTATCTTCTGACAGATTCTCTTTTCTCAGTAACAAAGAAAGTAAGATCATCAGCTGAAATAAAGAAAGAAAGGGAGATATTTTGAGAGAGAGAGAGAGAGAGAGAGAGAAGAGCAGAGCAGAGCAGAGCAGAGCAGAGAAGAGAAGAGAAGAGAAGAGAAGAGAAGAGAAGAGAAGATATATACTAGCATTTAAGAAAATGGAATCATGAGTATTCTAAGGAAACACAATTTGTTGTTGTTCAGTTGCTCAGTCATGTCTGACTCTTTGCAACCGCATGCACTGCAGCACACCAGGCTTCCCTGTCCTTAACCATCTCTCAGAGTTTGCTCAAACTCATATCCATTAAATCAATGATGCCATACAACCAATTCATCCTCTTCCATGCCCTTCTCTTCCTTACTTCAACCTTTCCCTGCATCAGGGTTTTCTAATGAGTCAGGTCTTTACAACAGGTAGCTAAAGTATTGGAACTTCAGCTTCAGCATCAGTCTTTAAAGTGATTTTTCAGGATTGATTTCCTTTAAGATTGACTGGTTTGATCTCTTTGCAGTCCAAGGGACTGTTGAGAGTCTTCCACAACACCGCAGTCCAAAAGAAACAATTCTTCGGTGCTCAGCTTTCTTTATAGTCCAAATCTCACACCCATACATGACTATTGGAAAAAAAAACAAAAAACAAAAAACATAGCTTTGACTAGATGGATCTTTGTTGGCAAAGTAATGTCTCTGCTTTTTAATATGCTGTCTAAGTTGATCATAGTGTTTCTTCCAAGGAGTAAGTGTCTTTTAATTTCATGGCTACAGTCACCATCCGCAGTGATTTTGGAAACTAAAAGTCTGTCACTGTTTCCATTCTTTACCCCTTTATTCGCCATGAAGTGATGGGACTGGATGCCATGATTTTAGTTTTTTGAATGCTGAGTTTTAAGTCAGCTTTTTCATTCTCCTCTTTCATTTTCATCAAGAGGCTCTTTAGTTCTTCTTTACTTTCTGCCATAACGGTGGTGTCATCTGCATATCAGGTTATTGATACTTCTACCGGCAATCTTGATTCCAGCTTGTGCTTCATCCAGCCCAGCATTTCACATGATGTACTCTGCATAGAGGTGAAATAAGCAGGGTAAATATATAGCCTTGACATTCTCCTTTCTCAATTTGGTTCCAGTTAATTGATCCATGTCTGGTTTTAACTGTTGCTCTTGACCTACATACAGGTTTCTCAGGAGGCAGGTAAGGTGGTCTGGTATTCCCATCTCTTGAAGAATTTTCCACAGTTTGTTGTGATCCACACAGTCAAAGTCTTTAGTGTAGTCACAGAAGCAGATAGATATTTTTTCTAGAATTCTCTTGCTTTTTTGATGATCCAACAGATGTTGGCAATTTGATCTCTGGTTTCTCTGCCTTTTCTAAATCCAGCTTGAACATCTGAAAGTTCATGGTTTACGTACTGTTGAAACATAGCTTGGAGAATTTTGAGTATTAATTTGCTAGTGTATGAAATGAGTGCAATTGTGTGGTAGTTTGAACATTCTTTGGCATTGCCTTTCTTTGGAATTGGAATGAAAGCCTACCTTTTCCAGTCCTGGGGCCACTGATGTGTTTTCCAAATTTGCTGGCATATTGACTGCAGCACTTTCACAGCATCATCTTTTAAGATTTGAAATAGCTCAACTGGAATGCCATCACCTCCACTAGCTTTTTCATTGATTTCCTAAAGCCCACTTAACTTTGCTTTCTAAGATGTCTGCCACTAGTTGAGTGATCATACAATCATGGTTATCTGTGTCATTAAGATCTTTTTTGTACAGTTCTTCTGTGCATTCTTGCCACCTCTTCTTAATATCTTCTGCTTCTGTTAGGTCCATACATTATTTCTATCCTTTATTATGTCCATCTTTGCATGAAATAGTCCCTTGGTATCTCTAATTTTCTTGAAGAGATCTTTAGTCTTTCCCATTCTATTGTTTTCCTCTATTTCTTTGCATTGATTAATGAGGAAGGCTTTCTTATCTCTCCTTGCTATTCTCTGGAAATCTGCATTCAGATGGGTATATCTTTCCTTTTCTCCTTTGCCTTTGCTTTTCTTCTTTTCTCAGCTATTTGTAGGGCCTCCTCAGACAAGCTTTTTGCATTTCTTTTTCTTGGGGATGGTTTTGATCACCATCTCCTGTACAATGTTACAACCTCTGTCCATAGTTCTTAAGGCACTCTGTCTTTCAGATTGAGTCCCTTGAATCAATTTGTCATTTCCACTGTATAACCATAAGGGATTTGTTTCAGATCATACCTGAATGGACTAGTGGTGTTCCATACTTTCTTCAATTTAAGTCTGAATTTTGCAATAAGGAGTTCATGATCTGGGCCACTGTCAGCTCCCAGTCTTGTTTTTGCTGACTGTTTAGAGCCTCTCCATCTTTGGCTGCAAAAAAATGTAATCAATCTAATTTCGGTGTTGGCCATCTGGTGATGTCCATGTGTAGAGTCTTCTCTTGTATTATTGGAAGAGGGTGTTTGCTATGACCAGTTTGCTCTCTTGGAAAAACTCTGTGAGCCTTTGCCCTGCTTCATTCTGTACTTCAAGGCCAAACTTGCCTATTACTCCAGGTATCGCTTGACTTCTTACTTTTGCATTCCAGTCCCCTATGATGAAAATGACATCTTGTTTTGGTGTTAGTTCTAGAAGGTCATGTAGGTCTTCATAGAACCATTCAACTTCAGCTTTTTCAGCATTAGTGGTTGGGTCACAGACTTGGATAACCATGAAATTGAGTGGTTTGCCTTGGAAATAAACAGAGGTCATTCTGTCATTTTTGAGATTGCACCCAAGTACTACATTTTGGACTCTTTTGTTGACTATGAGGAAATACAATAGTTGCTTGAAAATGTGTTCACTAGATACCAAAAGAGTTTCAGAATATAGAATAAACTTTGCCATCATGAGAAAGGAGAGATCACCACCTAGGGCTAGAGATTATCATACCCTCTTAATCAGAAAATAATGTTATTCTCTAACAAATTACTCCCTAAAATTTAATTATTTAATAAAACAGTATTTTATAATTATTCCTAAACAAAAACATTTTATAAAGGGTTTTGTTTCACATATTCCTTTACAGAATAAGTTGACAGATCCTTTGACAGTAAAACATATATATCCTTATGTCATTGTATTAGAGGAAGGGATACATAGCAACTATATTCTAGCTATGAAATACTTTGGTCTGGAAGTGACATGTGCCATTTCCACTCAATATCCATAGGCTAGAACAAATCTCGTGTTTCTGATTATCTGCAAAGGAGAAATGTAAAAGAGACCAAGGATAATTAGTTAGTAGTAACTGTCTATGTCCCAGCATTCAGTTTTTTTAGCATATCAAAATAATGATAGTACAGTTTTAAGGGAATTTCCTGGTGGTGGTTCAGATGGTAAAGAATCTACTTGTAATACAGGAGGTTCAGGTCCAGTTCCTGGGTTGGGAAGATCCCCTGGAGAAGGGAGTGGTTACTCAATTCAGTATTCTTGCCTGGGAATGCCATGGACAGAGGAACCTGGTGGGCTACAGTCCATAGGGTCACAAAGAGTCAGATATGACTGAGCAACTAACACTTTCACTTCACAACTTTAAAACCTCTCAGAGAATGTTCATGATTATTCAGAACACATGCAAGGAATTAAGAAAAGAACACAAAATTCTCAACAAAATATGAGTCTTTGTTGATTTAATGAGCAAGAAGTTAGAGGCCTTTCTAAAGTATATAATTACTATTTCTACTTGAGTTCCAAAGTCTCCTATTTTCCAGGTTAAAGTCCTCAAGGGATTAGAAATAGAGATTTCAACCCCATAAGATAAACTCTATAAGTATAGTTGATGTGTAGTGTCATCTAACAGCATGAATTCCAAAACTGGGGTGAAGAATGAATGATCAAAGTGCAATGAGGTACAAAGAAAATATCTGTTCCTGCTGTAAGCCAATGCAAAGAATCAGAGAGAAAATGAAGCATCCACCCCTTGAGTAGAACTTCCAACAGTCAGCTTTCACTTAAAGAAACTAATCGAAAGGTCACTCAGAAATAAAAGGGAGAACATAGAATATGTTAACAGTGACTGACCGGAAGTTACTGAAGGCACAACAAAAGACCAATGAAATCAGACAGGAAGACACACAGAATCAATGAGATTTAGAATGAGGTGTAGTGTGGATGACCTGGAAGCCCTGTGAATTTTCAGGGTGACCTAATTAAACAATTACTGACTCAATGATCATGAATCTGAGCAAACTCTGAGAGATAGCAAAGGACAGGGAAACCTGGCATGCTATAGTCCATGTGGTTACAAAGAGTTGAACACAACTTAGTGACTGAATGACAACAACAACAAATAATCTAATGGAAATAGTTTTGATAAGGCTGTGAGGGTTGGTAGAGCAGGAAATGTGGGAATTCTGGCTGGAAACATGGTGACCACTTTTCAGTTTGGTCAATAGGTGAGAGGAGTGATGATCTTAATAGAATGCTCAGCACTCAGAGGTTATTCTAGGCAATTTAGATGGAGGCTAAGAGGGTATAAGTGACTTTTCTTTTTTCTTGGAGAAGTTTAGCAATAATTAAGGAAATAGAGCATTTGAGGATGTACTTTTTAAATAGAGACAAAAGAGCCAACCATGAAAACCAAAAGAAAAGATGAAGTAGAGAAAACTGAGAGAATGGTATCTCAGATGCAAACAATGTTTAAAGAAAGGAGTGACAGACTATACTAAAATGATGCTGCAAGATGATGTAATTATGTGTGTGCATAAAAATAAATTTTTATTCATTTGTTTTTATGGCTGTGATAGGTTCTAAAGTGACTATTGTTCATATCAGAGAAGGACAATTAGATGTTACTAAAATATTACTTTTTATAATTCATTTGTATAGTTGTATTTTGAAATATACATATGTTATTTAAGATATTTACATGTTAAGCAATATTTAAGGCCCCAAAATAAGAAAACAGTATAAAATTCCCTGTGCTCATTAATTAAATTATGATAGATTTTTGCTTACCATACTAAGCACTAGTTAAGTGATTTTGTCTTCTTAAAAATTGTTATTAGCTGTAAAATAGGAAAACAGAAGAAACTCAAAATCAGCAATTAATTTGGTTTGTTGAAGCTTACAAGTCAAGGTAAGAAATTTCATGAAAATAAATCATAAAAAGACCCTGATGCTGGGAAAGATTGAAGGCAGGAGGAGAAGGGGGCAACAGAGGATGAGATGGTTGGATGGTGTCACCGACTCGATGGACATGGGTTTGGGCAAACTCTGGGAGTTGGTGATGGACAGGGAGGCCTGGCACACTGCGGTCCATGTGGTCACAAACATTTGGACACAACTGTGCAACTGAACTGAACTGAACTGAAATATAGGAAAACAGAAGAAACTCAAAATCATCAATTAATTTGGTTTGTTGATGCTTACTATCAAGGTAAGAAATCTCATAAAAATAAATCATAATGAACATGCAGAGTAAACAAGTTCCTAATGGATATTAGCTAGAATTTGGTCTCTATTTGGAAGAACATTATAAAAATGCATTTATGCTTTGAAACAATAGTAAATGGCAATGAATTTCAAAGAAATGTGGTATTCTTTCCAATTAAGATGTAGTTGCAATATGATAGATAACATGTTTATAAAATATTGATATTAATGAGATTCTAAATTTGAAATTTATAAGATTCAAATAGATGGCTACTCTACAAAACAAAGGCTTCACTCTCTCCTGTATCAAAGTGTGAGCAATGGAAAGGGTGGGTTTGATATTAGATTCCAAAGCATTTTCACTGTCTATGCTCAATTCTGGCTCGATTTATGACAAATAGGAGCAATGACTGTGGAAACTGCAAGGACACAATTCTATCTCTATTTTCTCTTTGAATCTTTGGAATACTAAAAAAAAATTGATTTTTTATTACATTGCAAATATATTATTTGTTTAGAAAATGGCTTCGCCATATATCTAAAATATATAAACTCAGATTCACATGAAATTTTAGAAAAGAATATTTGGGCTCTTATTGTTTTATGTAAAGTAACTGGCAATTTTTTGTAAGATTCATATTTGCAGTAAGAGAATAAGCATTAGGAAGAATATGTATTTGAAGGAAGAGAATAATGCATTGTTCATGAAAAACCTTGTAATGGAGACTTTCATAATTATTTTTGCCTATCTATTTTTTTTAATTGAAGCATAATTCCCTTACAGAATTTTGTGGTTTTCTGTCAAACGTCAACAAGAACCAGCCATAGGTACACCCATGTCCCCTCCCTCCTGAAACTCCCTTCACATCCCACCATTCTAGATTGTCACAGAGCCCCTGCTTGAGTTCCCTGAGTAATAAAGAAAATTCTCATGACTATCATTTTACACATGGTATTGTAAGTTTCCATGTTACTTTCTCCATACATCTCATCCTCTCCCTCCTCCTAAACGGAATTTAAGCTTGTTTGAAGAAGCATTGTATTCTGAGAATGCCACCAATTTCTAGTTACTTGATTCATAACAGAATAAGAAAGTAAAAATAACACTTGAGTACTTATACACAGGAGAAAAATGAAAAAGTATTATAGAGTCAATAGTGTATTGTAGTCCTACAACTCATGCACTATACCCATTCCATAAAGGGGTGGGTAATGAGCATTTAGAAATTAAATAAATAGCCCCAAATCAGCCATTGGATTAACATCTTGGCTCTTTCCTCATTTTGCTCTAGGACACTGTATTGTTCTTTTGGATGTGCTATTGTTGGGAAGACATGATATTAAGTTGATAACAACTTGACATAAATCTGAACTATTCATTCTTATTGTGATAGATTCTTTTGTTTCTTGAGGCTAAGATTAGACCTTAGATGTTCACAATAGGGACTATAAATAATATGGAAATGGTGACTTGAGTAACTCATTTATCATAGAAGAAATGGCTCTGCCTGAAGAATGTGACCTGTTTTATATAGAGACTTTCCAGATGGCTCCGTGGTAAAGAATTTGCCTGCAAAGCTGGAGACACAGGTTCAGTTTCTGGTTCAGGAAGATCCCCTAGAGGAGGAAGTGGCAACCTAGTCCAATATTGCCTGGAAAATCATATGGATAGAGGAGCCTGGTGGACTACAGTTCTTGGAGTCACAAGAGTCTGGGCACGACTGAGCACACACACACATGTACCCATGATATAAGACTAAGTGAAGATTTTGAGCCATCCTGTTTGACCTTGGATAAGTCTGGGATCAGATATCTTTTCAAGATAAGATACCATATAAAGAAAGGAATGATGAAGAAAATAACTAAAGATTCAAGAATATATCACAATTTATCTGACTCTGGAATAAGATTTCCAACTTCTTGTCTTATGACACTATTCTGATTCTTAAGTTTCTCCCTAATATCCCAACTTTCATTTAAGTATATAACCAAAGCAAAGCAAAAAAAAAAAAAAAAAAAAAAAAAAAAAGACATTTGTAAGGCAAAGTTACAGCTAGTACAATTTGTACTATGTTCTTTTCCTAAATTTTACCACACTTTCAAAAAGTCATATGCCTCTATTTTTAGCAAACTTTAAAACATTGAGTCAGATTTTATATTATATCAATGTTGAACTTAAAAAAATAAATCCATACAGAGTATGTCTGGAGATGGTTTCTTAAAATACTTTCTATCCAGTGTGCTCAGAGATTGCAAGAGAAACATGATGTATCCTACAGAGAATACAGTTGTTTTTTTTGTTTTGTTTTGTTTTGTTTCTTTTTCTTTCTTTTTTTTTTTTTTTGATACTCTGGTTTTGAGGACTAGAAAGGGTGCAAATGTCAAACAAAACAGTGAAAGGAAAATCAAATGACTCAGCACCTTCTGTAGTTTAAATAATGATTATAGTAGGTGCTGTGGTTCACAAATTATATATGATGTTGGCTTTTAAATGGTTAACTATTATGTAAGAAAAGTTTAATAGTGATTTTAAAATTGTTTCAAACAATATTTATTAAAAACAAATTTCTTAGGATTACTAAGTAGCTTATGTCAGTTAATATTATGATCCAGGCTCTAAATGGAAGGGCTTCAAGAAAGAGTTTGCTGTGTTCTGATCTTTGTTTTATCAATATGGAATATTAGTTTAAAAAATTTCATCAGAGGACTATTTCATAAAATAGAGGTATTGAATTTCTGTTACAAGCTACAGGTTTCTTGACTTCTTTCTTCTTCTGCTACAAGATTTTTATAAATTTCTATTTTAGTACTAAGGAAAGTATAAATGGAACTAAAGAATACATAAGGCAGACCATGTTCTATGCCTGACACTAACGTGCTTTGTGAATTCATTCAGTTTAACTTTTCTGGGCTGTAATTTGATCACTTGCATATTCTGCAGCACAATATACCATAAGGGTGCTAGCTTTGGGAGTCAGAATACCTAGAATAATGACTCTTTGATCTATGTAAGTTTAGGCAAATGTCTGAAATTTTTAATTGACATTTTCCTTATAAATTTCCTGTAATAGCTGTAATACATAATATATCTCTAAAGGTGTTTTTATGAAATATGATGACATATGTATTATATATTTTATGTAAATGCATTATTGTTAAAATATTTTTCAAACTCAGATGAATAATGTTAGTAATCAATATAGGTTCGTGCACGTGCTAAGTTATGTCCAACTCTTTGCGACGCTATGGACAGTAGCCTGCCAGGCTCCTCTGTCCGTGGGATTCTCCAGGCAAGAAGACTGGAGTGGGTTTCCATGCCCTCATCTAACAGATCTTCCTGACTGAGGGATCGAACCCGTGTCTCCTGCATGGCAGGAGGATTCTTTGCCTATGATATAGGTTCATTTCAGTTCAGTTCAGTTGCTCAGTCATGTCCGACTCTTTGTGACCCCATGAACTGCAGCACGCCAGGCCTCCCTGTCCATCAACCAACTCCCGGAGCCTACCCAAACTCATGTCCATTGAGTCAGTGTTACCATCCAACCATCTCATCCTCTGTTGTCACCTTCTCTTCCTGCCCTCAGTCTTTCCCAGCATCAGGGTCTTCTCAAATGAGCCAGCTCTTTGCATCAGGTGGCTAAAGTATTGGCGTTTCAGCTTCAACATCAGTCCTTCCAATGAACACCCAGGAATGATTTTTTTTTTTTTTTTTAGGAATGATCTTTAGGATGGACTGGTTGGATCTCCTTGCAGTTCAAGGGACTCTCAAGAGTCTTCTCCAACACCACAGTTCAAAAGCATCAATTCTTCGGCACTCAGTTTTCTTTAGAGTCCAACTCTCACATCCATACATGACCACTGGAAAAACCATAGCCTTGACTAGACGGACCTTTGTTGGCAAAGTAATGCCTCTGCTTTCTAATATGTGTCTCGGTTGGTCATAACTTTCTTTCCAAGGAGTAAGGGTCTTTTCATTTCATGGCTGCAGTCACCACCTGCAGTGATTTTGGAACCCCCCCCCCCCCAAAATAAAGTCAGCCACTGTTTCCACTGTGATGGGACCTGATGCCATGATCTGTTTTCTGAATGTTGAGCTTTAAGCCAACTTTTTCACTCTCCTCTTTCACTTTCATCAAGAGGCTCTTTAGTTCTTCTTCACTTTCTGCCATAAGGGTGGTGTCATCTGCATATCTGAGTCTTCTGGAAATCTTGATTCCAGCTTGTGCTTCATTCATCCCAGTGTATCTCATGATGTACTCTGTGTATAAGTTAAATAAGTAGGGTGACAATATACAGCCTTGACATTCTCCTTTTCCTATTTGGAATAAGTCTGTTGTTCCATATCCAGTTCTAACTGTTGTTTCCTGACCTGCATACAGATTTCTCAAGAGGCAGGTCAGGTGGTCTGGTATTCCCATATCTTTCAGAATTTTCCACAGTTTATTGTGATCCACACAGTCAAAGGCTTTTGAATAGTCAATAATACATAAGTAGATGTTTTTCTGGAACTCTGTGGCCTTTTCAATGATCCAGTAGATATTGGCAATTTGATCTCTGGTTCCTTTGCCTTTTCTAAATCCAGCTTGAACATCTGGAAGTTCATGGTTCACGTATTGCTGAAGCCTGGCTTGGAGAATTTTGAGCATTAGTTTACTAGCGTGTGAGATGTGTGCAATTGTGCGGTAATTTGAGCATTCTTTGGCATTTCCTTTCTTTGGAATTGGAATGAAAACTGACCTTTTCCAGTCCTGTGGCCACTGCTGATATAGGTACAGGGTAACTATTTATAGAAAAATTGGGAAATAGGTATAGAAAGTATTTACTCTTTGACAAGACAATCTTAATCCTATGACTCATCTTTAACAAATAACTCTACATATTGTTCAGGATGGGGCAAGGAAGTTGTAAGCTTGTAATATTTATTGCGCTATTATTTGAAAGAAGAGGAAACAAAATAGATGCTAATAAAAAAGAAAACACTTTAGTAACTTTTGGAATATTCAATAAGACAATATACTCATGATAAATGTATAGCATATTACACAGATTGCAAAATAATCACTATACAAGGCATAAAAAAGGAAGTTATTATAATTTTTTTCACTGTCATTGTACTAACAGAACAGAAAATAAATACACTGATGTTCTCACATATGGGATGATCTTGCTTTAGCCTACAATTTCAATTTATTGTGTTTCTTGCTGTTCTGTTTTCTCATCCTCTGTATTCTGGTGACTGGGTTGTGTAAGCAAAGGCACACAAATGTTTGTCAAAGTTCTTTCTGTTAGGTTGAACTCAAGTTTTCAGATACCCTATAATCTTGAACAAGTATTTACTTTAATCTTAAAGGACATGCCCTTTGGCAGATTGTATTTTGCAAATATGATTGCAATATCATTTCCCGTGGCACCAGCATTTTGTAGACAGCTGAAATCTATTGTCCACCCCACCTCCTTTGAATGCTTCAGTATGTTCTTTGCTGCTTCAACTAGTAGTGTGAGGAAAATGATGCTCTGTAACTCTAAGACCCCCACCCCAACCACCTTCTGACTTCAAAACATAAGAGACTTGGAAACAAGCAATTTCAAATGCATCCAACCCCCAGAAACCATGAGGAAAACACAAGTTTGCTGTAGTTTTAAGTCAGTTTGGGGTGGCTTGTATTAATGTAGAGCATTAGATAACCAGAACAACTTCTATAATTCTATCTAAACTGTTGATTAACTCTCAGTATTATATATTACAGTAGTAATTCACAAAGGTAGGTGCATTTTGAAACCTCCTGATGTGCAAGTTCAAAATGCAGGTTTCCTAGCATTTATCCTTAGTCACTGCATCTAACATTTTGTATTGTGGTTGCTGTTGTTTAGTTGTTCAGTCGTGTCTGACTCTTTGTGACCCCATGGACTATAGCCCACCAGGTTCCTCTGTCTATGAGGATTTCCAGGCAAGGATACTAGAGTGGATTGCAATTTCCTTCTCCAGGGAATCTTTCCAGACCAGAGATCAAACCCATGTCTCTTGCATTGGCAGGAAAATTCTTTACTTCTGAGCCACCCAGGAAGCCCTTCTATTGTGGTAAAAACACAACATAAAATTTGCTATTTTAATCATTTTAAAGTGTACAGTGGGGTTAAGGATATTCACAATGTTGTACAACCACTGTCTGTTGTTTCTCAGCCTTTGGCCTAAGATCAAGTGTATAACCATTATCTAGTGTGAGTAGTTTTCAACACTCCAGAGGGAAACCTCATTCCCAGTTAGCAATCACTCCTTATCCCCATACCCCCCTACATTCTGGCAACCACAATCTGCTATCTTTAAGGATTTGTCAATTCTGCATATTTCATGCAAATAAAATCAAGCTTTAAGTAGGTTACCAAGGAGTTTTTATACAGACCAATACCTGTCAAATTGATGGACATTTTAGGAGCAGTATACTACTGTATGCAATTAGAAATTCACTTTACATTAACATAGATCTAGTCTAACATTCTATACCAAAGGCACTAATTTCAGTTTCTATCCTGGGACTTAGTGCTTGTTTTTTTTTTTTCCTTCTATGTGTCAAAAATTAATGAGTTCATTTTTAGCTTCTATAATCTTCCTCAGAATGGATATAAAATTCTTCAGTTTGTAGTTTGCACAATCTAACTTCTTTCTCATCTTGACCATCAGAACAGATCATAAGACTGAATCAGGATTTAATTCCAGACCCACTGCTGATTTCTGTGGCTCATCAAGAATCAACAGTAGTTTAGAGAAGCACAAATTATTGAACTATATTTTGTCATGCCGGAAACGTTGGATCTGTGAACTTTATGAGTCTCACTGTTTCCAAAATGTTTGTCTCCTCTGCATTCTATTTTACAATTAAAAATATAATAAGGATAACAATCTTTGAAGATTAATACTTTTAAAAAATTAGTCTTTGTTATCTCACTTGAATGTGTAACATATTTTTTTTTTATTTTTGATTGTTTATTTTTATAACTAAATGCTATTTTATTTTCAAGCTTCAACATGTAGGAGACTTTATCAACATGCTTTTTTATGTATTCTGTGCACTTATTTCCAATAACAAGATAAGATATATGTTTTAAAGTAAAATTTAATAGAAGTAATTTGAAAAATATTAATAAACAGTTTTTTATCCTTGCATTTATAATATTTCTGTTTCATATGTACAATTTCGAGCTCTTAAAATGCAAGGACATTCAGTTCAGTTCAGTTCAGTCGCTCAGTTGTGTCTGACTTGTTGAAACCCCATGAATAGCAGCACATCAGCCTCCCTGTCCATCACCAACTCCCGGAGTTTACTTAGACTCATGCCCATCGAGTCGTTGATGCCATCCAGCCATCTCATCCTCTGTCGTCCCCTTCTCCTCCTGCTCCCAATCCCTCCCAGCATCAGGGTCTTTTCATGAGGTGGCCACCACCTCATGAGGTGGCCAAAGTATTGGAGTTTCAGCTTCAGCATCAGTCCTTCCAATGAACACCCAGGACTGATCTCCTTGAGGATGGACTTGTTGGATCTCCTTCAGTCCAAGGGACTCAAAAGTCTTCTCCAACACTACAGTTCAAAAGCATCAGTTTTTTGGCGCTCAGCTTTCTTCACAGTCCAACTCTCACATCCATACATGACCACTGGAAAAACCATAGCCTTGACTAGACAGACCTTTGTTGGCAAAGTAATGTCTCTACTTTTTAACATGCTATATAGGTTGGTCATAAATATGCCCTAAAACTTACCAATTCACCACTTTTCTGTTTCCCTAATCCCATAAGAACCACTGATCTTGTTACTGTCTCTATAACATTGACTTTAAAAAAAAAAATTTGGATTGAAACCATACGGTATATGGCTTTTTAAGACTAGCTACTTTCACTAATAATATGTATTTAAATTTCCTCTACATCTTTTGCTAGCTTAATATTTTATTTATTTTTATCACCATTGTACACAATTTTATTTTCTGTTTATCTTTTGAAAGGCATCCTGGATTCTACCAGTTTTTAGAAATTGTGAATGCTGTAAACATTCATGTGAATGTTCTTGTTGTGAACATAATTTATCAGTTCCATTGGGTAGATACAATTGCTGTGTTATATGCTTGTTGCGGTTGTTCAATTGCACAGTCGTGCCTGATTCTTTGTGACCCCTTGGATTGCAGCATGATAGGCTCCTCTGTCCATAGAGATTTCCAGGCAGGAATACTGGAATCGGTTACAACTTCCTTCTCCAAGGGATCTTCCCAGATCAGATATCAAATCCATGTCTCCTACACTTAAAGGTGGATTCTTTACCACTGAGTTTCACCTGGGAAATGCATTGTATGGTTAAGCTGAGATTATCTTTTTAGAAACTACCAAATTGTCTTCCAAAGTAGAGGTATTATTTTACATTCCCACCAGCAACAAACACATTTCCTGCTACTTCACATTCTCATCAACAATTGGCGCTGTCAGGTTGTTTTTTATTTTTATTTTTTTATTCTAAGAAGTGCATATTCTCATGTCATGGTATTAATTTGCAAATTCCTTATAACACAATGACTTTTCATATATTTGTTTTCCATTTTTATATCATCTTTGATGAGATGTCTGTTTATATGTTTTATCCTTTTTTAAAAATGTGTTTACTTTTCTTGTTGAGTTTTGATCTCTTTGTGTATATATGGATACAAGTCCTTTATCAAATACATGTTTTGCTAAGTTTCTCTCAGCCTGTGACTTGAATTTTGACTCATTTAATAATATATGTTGCTGTGCATAACTTCCATAAATATTTTAATGAAATCCAACTTAGCTTTATCTTTCAGGAATCACACTTTTGGTGTTATGTCTAGAAATTACTACATCCATGGTCATATCAATATTCTATGTTACATTCCATATTATATTCTAGAAGTTTTATAGTGTTGCATATTTAGTATAAACCACCTTGAGCTAAATTTTGTGAAATGTGTAAGGTCTGTGTCTAGATTTATGCATTGTACATATAGTTATTTAATTATTCTGGTGCTTATCAAAAATCTTCCGCATTAGCTTGTCTTTGCTTCTTTGTCAAAGATAAATTGACTGTATTCCTATAGATCTATATGTGTGCTTTCTACTGCTTCATTGATCTTTTTGTCAGTTCTTTTACCAACACTGCACTCTCTTGACTTCTGTAGTTTTATATGAGTTGTGAAGTTAGCAGTGTCACTGTTTCAGTGTCAGACTTTGTTCTTTCTTTGCAGTACCTGTCAGAAATTGTAGGCATTTTTCTATTCTCCAAAATCTTTAGAATCAGTGTGTAAATATTCATAAAATAACTTTCTGGGAATATAATCTGGAAAACATGAATCTATAGGTCAAGTTGGGAAGAACAGACAGGCTAACAATAATCAGCCTTCTTATCCACGATCAGGGAATATCACCCCATTTGCATATCTGTTTTCTTTTTCATTGGTCTGTTATAAATTTTCTGCATGCATGTATTGTATTACAGTATTCATGTATGGATGTGAGAGTTGAACTGTGAAGAAAGCTGAGTGTCAAACAATTGATGCTTTTGAACTGTGGTGTTGGAGAAGACCCTTGAGAGTCCCTTGGACTGCAAAGAGACCCAACCAGTCCATCCTAAAAGAAATCAGTCCGGAATATTTACTGGAAGGACTGATGCTGAAGCTGAAACTCCAGTACTTTGGCCACCTGATGCGAAGAGCTGACTCATTTCAAAAGACCCTGATGCTGGGAAAGATTGAAGGCAGCAGGAGAAGGGAACGACAGAGGATGAGATAGTTGGATGGCATCACGGACTCAATGGACATGAGTTTGAGCAAGCTCCGGGAGTTGGTGATGGACAGGGAAGCCTGGCGTGGCAGAATCAGATGCTACTGAGCAACTGAACTGAACTGAACTGATATTGTATCTGTTTTATTAGATTTATGCCTATGCATTTTTATCTTATTTAGTGTTTTTAACTTCAAGTTCTAATTGATTATTGCTGGTACATAGGAAAGAAATTGATTTTTATCTGCTAACCTTATAGCCAATAAAGTTGATAATTTCATTTATTGGTTCCAGAAGTTTTTTATTTTGTTCATTGTTTATCAGTTATTTGAGATATTCTACAAAGACGA
This sequence comes from Cervus canadensis, assembly GCF_019320065.1. Classification (NCBI taxonomy): domain Eukaryota; kingdom Metazoa; phylum Chordata; class Mammalia; order Artiodactyla; family Cervidae; genus Cervus; species Cervus canadensis. The sequence goes on along the minus strand of NC_057392.1, from coordinate 1,175,850 downwards.
TCATTTATGATCATTATGATAATTATGATCATTTATGAACAGAAACACTTTTATTTATTTATTTATTTTTCTTCTCAATCTGTATAGCTTGGCTTCCTTTTCTGGCTCTGTTGCATTAACTAGAATTCCCAAGACAGTATTGAACAGAAAGTGAAGAGAGGCATTTTGCCTTATTTTCTCATCTTGAAGGGAAAGGATCCAGTTTCTTGCCATAACTTATGAGGTCAACTACAAATCTTTTGTTATATTCTTTATCAAGATGAGGACATTTCCCTTTATTTCTAGTTTTCTGATAGTTTTACAAATGTTGGGTTTCATCAATTCTTTTTTTTTTCCTGAATTTTTTGATATAATCATATGGTCATTCTTTAAGCTAATCAAGTGATGGATCACACTAACTGAATTTCAATGTTGAATCAACCTTGAATACCAGAAATAAATCCCATTTGCTTGCAGTGCTTAATTCTTTATATATATATATATATATAGAGAGAGAGAGAGAGAGAGATTTTTATATTAATGTTAAGGAGAGATATTGCTGTGTAGTCATCTTTTTTATAATGACTTCATTTTGTTTTGGTATTATTGCAATTGTTGCCTCATGGAATGACTTAGGAAGTATCCTCTGTGCTTCTATCTAGTGCAAGCAATTGACAAGAAGGAGAATAATTTCTTTCTCAAATGTTTGCTAGAATTTACCAGTGAAACTATGGGAATGATTCTTTCCTTTGTAGAAGGTATCATGATCAATTTTATTAATTTCTATTAATTTAATTAAAATAGGTCTATTTACATATTTCTTCGTGTGAAGATATAGCTATTTTTGGCTTTAAAATAATTTATCTGTAATGTAAGTTATCAAATTTGTGAACATAAAGTTTTATTGATCTTTCCAAAGAACAATCTTTTGTATCACTGGTCTCCTTTGATTGCAGTTTTTTAAATTAATTTATTTTTTATTAAAGGATAATTGCTTTACAGAATTTTGGTGTTTTCTGTCAAACCTCAAGATAAATAAGCTATATGTATACATATATCCCCTCCTTTTTGAATCTCCCTCCCATCTCCCTCCCCATCCCACCCCTCTAGGTTGATACAGAGCCCCTGTTTGAGTTTCCTGAGCCGTAGAGCAAATTCCCGTTGGCTATCTATTTTACATATGGTAATGTAAGTTTCCATGTAACTCTTTCCATACATCTCACCCTCTCCTCCCCTCTCTCCAACTTTTTCTTGTTTTACTGATTTCTGCTTTATTTCTCTGAAGTTTTTTAATATATATTGCCCTTTTTACTCTACTTGCCTCAAGTGGAAATTTAGATTATTGATTTATATATTTTTCCTTTTTAAATATATAAATACAGTGACTTTCTCTCTAGGCATCTGCAAATTTTTGATAAGTTGTATTTCTGTTTTCATTTAATTCAATATATTTTTAAAGCTTCTCTTGAGATTTATCTCTGAATTATGTGGTATTTAAAACTGTGCTATTTAGTTTAAAAGCATTTGGAGATTTTTCAGATATATCTCATTGATTTCTAGGTTAAAGATTTTTAAATTAACTTAATTTTTGAGAATGTAAATTAATCTCATTATGGTTTAAATACATTGTCTGTATTCTTTTAAATTGATTAAACTGTGTCTGATGGCCTAGAATGTGGTCTATCTTGATGAATATTTCATGTAATATTGAGAAAATTTGATACTGCTGTTGTTAGCTGAATTATTCTATAAATGTCAGTTAGGTTCAGATGATTAATGGCTATTCAATTCACTGATTTTTCTGCCTATGGCTCTTTTCGTATGGAGGGATAATGAAATTTCCAAAATAATCATAGATTCTTCTATTTCCTCTTACAGTTCTGTCATTTTTCATCTCATGTTAATTCTCTGTTGTTAAATATGCATGCATTACTTGTTATATATATATATATTTTTAATTGACCCCTTCTATCAGTATGTGAACTGTGAACTTCCAGATATTCAAGCTGGATTTAAAAAAAGCAGAGGAACCAGAGATCAAATTGTCAACATCCCTTAGATCATTGAAAAAGCAAGAGAGTTCCAGAAAAACATCTACCTCTACTTTATTGACTATGCCAAAGCCTTTAACTGTGAGGACCACAACAAACTCTGGAAAATACTTAAAGAGTTGGGAATACCAGAAAACCTGACTTGCCTCTTGAGAAATCTGTATGCAGGTCAGGAAGCAACACTTAGAACTGGACATGGAACAACAGACTCATTCCAAATAGGAAAAAGAGTACATTAAGGCTGTATATTGTCACCTTGATTATTTAACTTATATGCAGAGTACATCATGAGAAATGCTGGGCTGGATGAAGCACAAACTGGAGTCAAGATAACCAGGAGAAATATCAATAACCTCAGATATGCAGATGACACCACCCTTATAGCAGAAAGTGAAGAATTAAAGAGCCTCTTGGTGCAAGTGAAAGAGGAGAATGAAAAAGCTGGCTTAAAGCTTAACATTCAGAAAACTAAGATCATGGCATCAGGCCCCATCACTTCATGGCAAATAGATGGGGAAGCAATGGAAACAATGAGAGCTTTTATTTTTTCAGGCTTCACAATCACTGCAGATGGTGACTGCAGCCATGAAATTAAAAGATGCTTGCTCCTTGGAAGAAAAGTTATGACCAACCTAGATAGCATATTAAAAAGCAGAGACATTACTTTGCCAACAAACATCCATCTAGTCAAGGCTATGGTTTTTCCAGTAGTCATGTATGGATTTGAGGGTTGCACTATAAAAGCTGAGTACTGAAGAATCAATGCTTTTGAACTGTGATGTTGGAGAAGACTCTTGAGCCTCCCTTGGATTGCAAGGAGAGCCAACCAGTCCATCCTAATGGAAATCAGTCCTGAATATTCATTGGAAGGACTGATGCTGAAGCTGCAACTCCAATACTTTGAGCCCCTGATGCACAGAACTGACTCATTGGAAAAGACCCTGATGCTGGGTAAGATTGAAGTCAGGAGGAGAAGGGGATGACAGAGGATGAAATGGTTGGATGGCATCACCGACCCAACGTACATTAGTTTGAGTAAACTCCAGGAGTTGATGATGGACAGGGAGGCCTGCTGTGCTGCAGTTCATGGGGTCACAAAGAGTCACACATGGGGTCACACATCTAAGCGACTGAATTGAACTGATCATTACATAATGCATCTTCACATGTTCAATAATTTTCTTTGCTATAAAGTTTGCTTTGTTGAAAATTCATGTGATTATTCCCACTTTATTTGGTTAGTGTCAGTTCTGTATCTTTTTGCATCTCAATTTATTTGTCTTTATATAAGTGAGTTTGTTCTAGACAATAATTCCTCAACAATATCTCTGCTTAAATTTACTGTGACTGTCTCATCTCTGTCTTTATTTGCTTTATTTAAGCTATTTTCATTTAAATTAATTATTGATATAATTTGATCAGTATTTGTCATATTTTTAATGTTTTTTTTATTTGCTTCACTTCATGTTTGTTTCATTCTCTGTTTTAATCTTTATTTTTCTGCCTTCCATGGTTTTCATTGAGTATTCACTTAATTTCATTGTCTTTTCTCTCAGCATATCAATTTTCCCTTTTTGTGGGAGGGGGGTTCAGGATGGAGAACACATGTAAATCCATGGCTGATTCATGTCAACGTATGGCAAAAACCACTACAATATTGTAGAGTAATTAGCCTCCAACTAATAAAAATAATTGGGAAATAAATAAATAAATTCAGAAAAAAATTTAAAAATGAGTAGTTAATCTAATTTGCTATATACATTCGCAACTAATCTAAGTCCACTTTCAAATAACATTGTATTATTTAATGGGTAGTGCATTTAACTTATAACAAATTATTCCCAATTCCTTTCTCTCATTTCATATAACATTTTCACTATTCATTTGACTTATCCATATGCTACAATAACCCAATATCTGGTTGCTTTCATTGCTTTAAACAAATAGATTAGGTACAAATATGAAAAAAATATTTTAAATCTTTATTATTCTTTCTCTGTTCTTCCTTTGTGTGTATTGATATGTTATGACATACTTAAAACACTTTTTCTCCTCTAAATTGTGGGTGTTGGATAAAAAAGAAATTAACCCCTCCACTGGCTCTTAAACTCTTTGATTAGGTGCTCATTTCCATGATATCTTTCATTCTTTAAATAAATTTTACTCTCTTAATAGCACTATTTTGTGTTATTTTTCTTTTGAATGAGACTGACAAAATATGATTCCAAAATGTTATTTCTAGCCTTATTTTTAAACTTATAGACAAATTTCTATTTAAGTTTTCATGGTTAAATATGACAATAACACTTTAAAAATTCTAAAACAAATTAAATACTCCAAAATATGCACACCACTTTCTTTGGATGATCCGATTATTGGTGAGAATAATTAACTTAAAAGATGTCATTATCTTAAAAGATTTCTTGTATAACTGGAAATGTAAATATCAAAATTTTGTGAACAAGTCTGCATAAGTGATTTTTTTTATCATTTTTAAAATACTAAGACAGGTAACGCTACATTAAGAAATAAATTTAAGAAAAATCTGGTTTATTATGGCATTCTTTAATTTCCTACTATTAAAGCTGTCTCTTCTCTGCTTAAGCTGACACTTTTCCAATGACTAATTTTCAACCTGGGATTTGTCAGAGTGTTTTGTGCACTGATATTGCTCAGCAGGAATCCCTGAACAAAACATTAACATGAGCAGTGGTGCAGGAAGATTAAAGATTAAAAGTTGTATTTAATTTTCTAATCACTGGAAGGCCAATTTGTCCCCAGGATGGTTCCTTTACCAGTTTGCAAACTCAAGAATTATATATAAAAAGAATGTTTGATTTGATTTAGAATTGAATTTTGACCTTAAACTGTAATTTTTTTAAATGTGCACAGGTATGTTAAATTATTATATAGATTTGTCTATTTTTTCTTTAAGTCTTAAATTGGAAGGGATATTACTAAAGTAAATGAGATATTGCTTGTGAAAATACTTAGAAAAACTTCAGAGGAAAACTTTTTTTCTTCCTTCTTGCCTATTACATTCATAAACATCACTTGGAACCATTGCTACCATCATCTTTTCCATAAAATGTCTTTTTAACTCTTACTGTGGTATAATTCATGATTGTATTTTCAGAATTTCTGTGCCATATTGCACATACATCTTTATATTACGTATTCTATTATATTTCAATGAGTACATTGGGTCTTTCAGTTTAAGCATATCCTTGGTCTCCAGCAAATTAATTTCTGTGCAAAAAATAGCAGTTGATATAGTTAATATTTTTCAGCACTTTTTTCACTTATGCTTGAGATTTATTGCTCTAATCACCACAACAGTCTTTTAGAAGTTTCGGTCAGTTAAAACTTATTAAGAATCATTGCAGTGATTATTTAGTAACAACTCAAGTTGTGATTTCAATCCAGATACATCTTATCCCGAAGGCTATTTTCCCCAACATAGCTTGTGGTCATACTCATAATAACATAAAAATGATTAATTCTTAAGCACATAACAGGAAGTTAATAATAGTACTAGAATTTTATTTTATGCTATGAGGTTTTGAGGCTTTTACATTAAAAGCATTCGAAAAAATAATGAAGCAAACAAAACAGTCTTTATGTGTCACATTGGCTGCTGTAGATAACCATAAAATCAGTGCTGTCAATAAGTGATTTTATTGCTAACAACCTCACATATGCAGATGATATCATTCTGAAAGTGAAGAGAAACTGAAGAATCCTTTAAACAGAGGGAAAGAGAAGAGCAAAAGTGCTGGCTTGAAATGCAACATTAGAAAACTAAGATCATAGCATCTGATCCCATCACTGCATGGCAAACAGAAGGGGAAAAAGTGGAAGTAGTGGCAAATTTTATTTTCTTAGGTTCCAAAATCACTGTGGATGGTGAGTGTAACCGTGTAATTAAAAGATGCTTGCTCCTTGGAAGGAAAGTTATGACAAATCTAGACAGTGTATTTAAAAGCAGAGATGTCAATTTGCTGAGAAAGTCCCTATAGTCCAAGCTATGAATTTTCCACTAGTCATGTACAGATGGGAGAGTTGGGCCATAAATAGGCTGAGTGCTGAAGAACTGATGCTTTTGAATTGTAGTGCTAGAGAAGACTCTTGAGAGTCCTTTGGACAGCAAGGAGATCAAATAGTCAATCCTAAAGGAAATCAACCTTGAATATTCATTGGAAGGACTGATGCTGAAGCTGAAACTCCAGTATTTTGGCCACCTGATATAAAGAACTCACTCATTGGAAAAGATCCTGCTGCTAGAATATATTGAAGGCAAAAGGAGAAGAGGGCAGCAGAGGATGGGATCGTTAAATACCATCATTGACTCAATGCACATGAATTTGAACGAACTCCAGGAGACAGTGGAGAACATAGAAGCCTGGCATGCTGCAGTCCATGGGATCACAAAGAGTCAGACATGACTTAGCAACTGAACAACAACAACAACAGATAGTCCACAGAACTTCCAAACTGTTGATCTTTGGTGATAGTCAGTCAGAGGATTCTGCTCGGAGTCATTTGGGGTCTCAGATTGATGGAGTCTGTGCCATATACAATATAGCATAACTTCCTGGCTTTTCTTGGGCACCAGTCTTTCAGCTGTCAGAAAAGAAAGAATGTGGAGGACCACATACGGTACAAGATCTGAAGTGATGTGCATCACTTTTATTCCCTTCCATTGGAAAGAACTCAATAAAATAGCCATAACTATCTGTATGGGAGGCTGGAATATAACCTGTGTGCAGGAAACAGCTCTGATGAACATCTAGTTAGTTGCTTATCTAGTTACCAATATCCATTCCTCCACTAAGAACCTTATCATCAGCTCTCTAAAGGAGCAATCCTGGTTCTATTCGATCACTGCCTCTGATTCAGTGTTTGCATTTGACTTCTTAAAGAACACCCTTGTCCAGTTAAATCCTCAAATCAGCAGCCACAATCAATATCAGCAAACTAGTCCTAATAAACTTTCAGTTTTGACATATGCAAAGGTGTCACTTGCATCACTTATCACTCATGAAGTGATGATCTTTATTTACATTTGCTTTTTATATATTTCCAGTAAACCTAATTATAATAGCTTCTGATTTCTCTCCAGATTAGAATAAAAATTGCAGTTAGTTTGTGGAACTTTGGGGAAAACAAGTAATAAAGAAGAAATTTGGGGAATGTAACAAAAGTTACAAAATAGAGAATTCAGACTCTAGCATTAAAAATATAGTTATGTGTATCTGTTCCTTCCCCAAGGTGCAGATTAAAAGCAGAGATACTGTTCCAATTTAACCAATGGATATTGTAGAGATCTGAAAAATATAAAGACAAAAAATGGAAATGCATGATGTTTGAATTAATATTAAATATACTTTACAGGGATGGTATAATTTCCTTTTTCTCTTCGGTAATGCATGTAAGACATGCCATCATAATTTCTAGCTTTCAAGCATTATATTTGCTGAGCATGTTCTTTTCCATTTTAGAATCATGTGTATTAGATGAATAAAATTTCAAACCACCTGAAATTTTATGAGCATTATTTGCTATGTCATGCCATATTTTAAGTGTAACATATTCTAAGACCATTTGACTGCAGAGTTCCAAAGAATAGCAAGGACAGATAAGAAAGTCTTCCTCAGTGATCAATGCAAAGAAATAGAGGAAAACAACAGAAAGGGAAAGATTAGAAATCTCTTCAAGAAATTAGAGATACCAAGAGAAAATTTCATGAAAAGATGGGCCCAATAAAGTATAGAAATGGTATGGACCTAACAGAAGCCTGACATGCTGCAGTCCATGGAGTCCCAAAGAGCCAGATATGACTGAGCAACTTAACTGATTCTAAGACCAACAGAATACTTCATAAACATGATGAAAAATGGATTTAGATGATGATTTATAACTGACATAAGGGTGATAATGAGTGAGAAAGTTAGCATTAAATATGTTTTCAGAGATTCTGAGCAACAAGATACATGTTTTTTTAATGGAGAGTGCTTTGCATAAGTTCACGAAAGGATTGAATCAAATCATTTCTCAGTGGGAAAAAGAATCTTAAATATTAAGGTTAATTATTTTAAGTGGTTTGTCTAAACAGCTTTAGAAAACATATTTAGCTCATTTTAATTAACCTGTTGATAGATATTTATGACCTTGAGAAATAGACCTACTTTGAAATGGAGAGTAGAATATGTTCATGTTAACTACTTATTGTTCATCAAGTCCTATCCTAGAGCAATTTCATGCATCTCTCCTTTAATACTCAGAGTTAATATAATTATTACATTTACCAATTGTATTTTAATCCAAGGATCCAGGTTTTGTGGGACCTGAAAGTAAAACTATTTGTGTGGCCATACATTTCACAGTGTTTTTGTTTGTTTGTTTGTTTTTGTGTACAGAAGGATTTCATGCAAGGGATAGGCGTTGAAGCTTAATATTCTATAGCTTTATGGTAAGATGGACTTTACCTATAATAGACATGAGAAAATGAGACTTGGAAAAGTAAGGTAACTTTCATAGTAATAAATGGTAAAGCTGAAATTTGGATCTATGCGCTTCTGAATTTATAGACTGTGATCTTTTAATTCAAACTGACAATAACTAGAAAATTGATGTGAAAAAGTGGAAAATATCTGTCAATCCTGGTAGATCAAAGTGACAGTGTCATAGTTGTCAATTCTTTTTGCTTCTGGACCCAAATAACCTGCTAAGTTTATGTGTAAATTCACAGAAGCTGTCTCTTTACTATCTCTTCGAGAAGTTAATTTGTATTTTCATTGGGAAAATTAAGGCGTAAAATTTATCTCTTTACCTTTTTCTTCTCCCCTCAACTGAGAGCTCATCAATGTTACTGTATCTTATGGATCTATATTCAACACTTTGGACAGTGCTTGAAACATGAGTGTTCTCAAAAACCATCTGCAATGTATTTGAATAAAAAATAGAAATCCTCTTAGGTTCAACAGATTTTTTTGTGGATACAAATATGTAAAAAAATAGTTCAAAGTTATGATCTAAAATAAGTACTGATTACTACATTTGTAAATCAACACTACAGACTGTATTTTAAATTTCTCAAAGACAATGGAACAATAAACACTAGATATTCTCTCAGAAATCTCATTTGAGCTCTGAGGATCTTTTCTCTCCCAAGACATCAATATTACTGATAAGCGAAATTTATACTGTATCTTACAATACAGATCATTTGTAAGAATAACCATTCAATTGTTGGCTCCTTCCAATGAAAGTGAGGACATCAAACATGTTTATAAAGGCCACAAAACAAACAAACAAACAAAAAAAGCCTAATAATATTAGCAAATACTTCAAAGTAAAGTGCTAACAGGCAAATAAATAGCCTTATTTGACATGCAAATAAATATATATTTTTAAACTTTTTTGGTTTCCCTGGTGGCTCAGACAGTGAAGAATCCTCCTGCAATGCAGGAGACCTGTTTGGTCCCTGTGTCAGGAATATACCCTAGGGAAGAGAATGGCTACCCACTCTAGTATTCTTGCCTGGAGAATTCCAAGGACAGAGGAGCCAAGGAGCCTGGTGGACTACAATTCTTGGGGTTGCAAAGAGTTAGACATGACTGAGCAACTAACACTTTAACTTCTCTCCTAACTCTTTTAGATGCTATTTGTTCTCTTTCTTTAACAAATATCCAAATCTCACCTTAAAATCATTTAAACCAAAGGAGAATCATTAGCTCTAATGGAGAGAGCAAGTAAGGGTGGTTTTCAAGATGAGAAAATAAAGTTAAACCACACTAGTCATTATCTTTCCTCTTCCAACCCATCTTGGATTCCCTGATGTCATTGTATTCATTTCCTTACACTGCAGATGTGCTGTCTTCATCTTGAAGAGGACACCATGGGCGGCACTTTTCAGGGTTTAAAGCTAGGATGAGGGCAAGCACCAGAAAGGGACTATCTCTGCCTCTCTCAGAAGAAACTTTCTGGCTATTGGCACTTTCTCTACTTCAACCTACTTGGTCATAGGTCCACTCCAGGGATCAACAACCAGAGGGAAAAAAAAAAAGAGATTTCCTAAAAGAAAGGGAGCAATTTTACTCAGAAGAAAAAAATGTATATATATGTATATGTATGTATATATATATATATATATATATATATATATATGCACATGTCTATCACAGTGTGTCTTCATAATAAGTGAAAATGTATAATGCAATATATTCTGTAGTGCATATTACAATTTCTATACATATATTAGTTGCTTCAGCTTTGTCAGATTCTCAAATGGTATCTCACAACTACATACATCCATAACTTAAAATTTTACAGATTCCTTATCTTTAGTTTTGAAGTTAATCCTTATTGTCTTACACCCATCTTAGTTGTAATATGTACTTAAACATTCCTATGTACTTAATATTAATAGCTCTTTATAGCATCTTCTTCTTAGTTAATCCACTTCAATTCTGAGCAGACCCTATCCATATAACATTTTTTATATATTATTAAATCCCCAGGGTAATTTTTTTAATTTTCACCCATTCATTTCAATTATATTGCTACTTTCTTTTTTTTTTAATTTATTTATTTATATTTTCAGTGGGTTTTGTCATACATTGACATGAATCAGCCATAGATTTACACGTATTCCCCATCCCGATCCCCCCTCCCCCCTCCCTCTCCACCCGATTCCTCTGGGTCTTCCCAGTGCACCAGGTTCGAGCACTTGTCTCATGCATCCCACCTGGGCTGGTGACCTGTTTCACCATAGATAATATACATGCTGTTCTTTCACAACATCCCACCCTCACTTTCTCCCACAGAGTTCAAAAGTCTGTTCTGTAATTCTGTGTCTCTTTTTCTGTTTTGCATATAGGGTTGTCGTTACCATCTTTCTAAATTCCATATATATGTGTTAGTATGCTGTAATGTTCTTTATCTTTCTGGCTTACTTCACTCTGTATAATGGGCTCCAGTTTCATCCATCTCATTAGGACTGATTCAAATGAATTCTTTTTAAAGGCTGAGTAATATTCCATGGTGTATATGTACCACAGCTTCCTTATCCATTCATCTGCTGATGGGCATCTAGGTTGCTTCCATGTCCTGGCTATTATAAACAGTGCTGCGATGAACATTGGGGTGCACGTGTCTCTTTCAGATCTGGTTTCCTCAGTGTGTATGCCCAGAAGTGGGATTGCTGGGTCATATGGCAGTTCTATTTCCAGTTTTTTAAGAAATCTCCACACTGTTTTCCATAGCGGCTGTACTAGTTTGCATTCCCACCAACAGTGTAAGAGGGTTCCCTTTTCTCCACACCCTCTCCAGCATTTATTGCTTGTAGACTTTTGGATAGCAGCCATCCTGACTGGCGTGTAATGGTACCTCATTGTGGTTTTGATTTGCATTTCTCTGATAATGAGTGATGTTGAGCATCTTTTCATGTGTTTGTTAGCCATCTGTATGTCTTCTTTGGAGAAATGTCTGTTTAGTTCTTTGGCCCATTTTTGATTGGGTCATTTATTTTTCTGGAATTGAGCTTCAGGAGTTGCTTGTATATTTTTGAGATTAATCCTTTGTCTGTTTCTTCATTTGCTATTATTTTCTCCCAATCTGAGGGCTGTCTTTTCACCTTACTTATAGTTTCCTTTGTTGTGCAAAAGCTTTTAAGTTTCATTAGGTCCCATTTGTTTAGTTTTGCTTTTATTTCCAATATTCTGGGAGGTGGGTCATAGAGGATCTTGCTGTGATTTATGTCGGAGAGTGTTTTGCCTATGTTCTCCTCTAGGAGTTTTATAGTTTCTGGTCTTACATTTAGATCTTTAATCCATTTTGAGTTTATTTTTGTATATGGTGTTAGAAAGTGTTCTAGTTTCATTCTTTTACAAGTGGTTGACCAGCTTTCCCAGCACCACTTGTTAAAGAGGTTGTCTTTTTTCCATTGTGTATCCTTGCCTCCTTTGTCAAAGATAAGGTGTCCATAAGTTCGTGGATTTATCTCTGGGCTTTCTATTCTGTTCCATTGATCTATATTTCTGTCTTTGTGCCAGTACCATACTGTCTTGATGACTGTGGCTTTGTAGTAGAGTCTGAAGTCAGGCAGGTTTGATTCCTCCAGTTCCATTCTTCTTTCTCAAGATTACTTTGGCTATTCGAGGTTTTTTGTATTTCCATACAAATTGTGAAATTCTTTGGTCTAGTTCTGTGAAAAATACCGTTGGTAGCTTGATAGGGATTGCATTGAATCTATAGATTGCTTTGGGTAGAATAGCCATTTTGACAATATTGATTCTTCCAATCCATGAACACGGTTGTTTCTCCATCTGTTTGTGTCCTCTTTGATTTCTTTCATCAGTGTTTTATAGTTTTCTATGTATAGGTCTTTTGTTTCTTTAGGTAGATATATTCCTAAGTATTTTATTCTTTTTGTTGCAATGGTGAATGGTATTGTTTCCTTAATTTCTCTTTCTGTTTTTTCATTGTTAGTATATAGGAATGCAAGGGATTTTTGTGTGTTAATTTTATATCCTGCAACTTTACTATATTCATTGATTAGCTCTAGTAATTTTCTGGAAGAGTCTTCAGGGTTTTCTATGTAGAGGATCATGTCATCTGCAAACAGTGAGAGTTCCACTTCT